>NW_020175089.1:2981505-3254369 GCF_003031525.2 Neophocaena asiaeorientalis asiaeorientalis | reverse complement strand
ATTTCTGGTGTATCCGTGAGGAGGAAGGCGATCTCCACGTCTTACTCTTCCGCCATCTTCCCGCCGACCTATCTATTTTATATATAGTGATTTGTATCTGTTAATCCCAAGTTCCTAATTTATCCCTCCCCCTCTTTCCCCTTTGGTAACAATAAGTTTGTTTTCTATGTCTGTGAGTCTATTTCTATTTTGTAAATAACTTCATTTGTATCATTTTTTTTAGATTCCTCATATAAAAGTGATATCATATGATATTTGTCTTTGTCTGACTTACTTCACTTAGTATGATAATCTCTAGGTCTATCCATGTTGCTGCAGATGGCATTATTTCATTCTTTTTTATGGCTGAGTAATATTGCATTATATGTGTGTGTATATATATATATATATATATGTATGTGTGTATATATATATATATATATATATATATATATATATACACACACCACATCTTTAGCCATTCATCTGTCGATGGACATTTAAGTTGCTTCCATGTCTTGGCTATTGTAAATGGTGCTGCTATGAACATTGGGGTGCATCTATCTTTTTAAATTAGAGTTCTCACCTTTTCCAGATATATGCCCAGGAGTGGGATTCCTGGATCACATGGTATCTCTATTTTTAGTTTTTAAGGAACCATTATACTGTTTTTCATAGTGGCTGCACCAATTTATATTCCCACCAACAGTGTAGGAGGGTTCCCTTTTCTCCACACTCTCTTCAGCATTTATTACTTGTAGACTTTTTGATGATGGCCATTCTGACTGGTGTGAGGTGATATCTCATTGTAGTTTTGATTTGCATTTCTCTAATAATTAGTCATATTGAGCATATTTTCATGTGCCTGTTGGCCATTTGTATGTCTTCTTTGGAGAAATGTCTATTTGGGTCTTCTGCCCATTTTTTGATTGGGTTCTTTGTTTTTTTTTTGATATTGAGCTGTATGAGCTGTTTGTATATTTGGAAATTAATCCCTTGTTGGTCACATTGTTTGCAAATATGTTTTGCTCATTCTATAGGTTGTCTATTTGTTTTGTTTATGATTTGCTTTGCTGTGCAAAAGTAAGTGTATAATTTGATAGACTGTAGCAAATATATACATCCGTGTAACCAACACCCCAATCACAATATAGAACATTTCCTTGATCCCAGAAAGTTCACTGGTTCCCCTATCTAGACAATTCCCAGTCCCCATAGGCAACCACCATTCTGTTTTCTATTGTCATATATTAGTTTTTCTTGTTCTTAAATTTCATGATAGTGGAATCATACAGAGTATGCTCTTTTGTCTCTGGCTTCTTTCACTCAATATAGTGTTTTTAAGATTCATTCATGTTGTTACATTTTTCCATAGTTTTTGTTTGTCCATCTTTGAGTTGATGGACATTTGGGCTGCTTCCAATTTGTGCTGATTATGAATAAAGCTGCTATGGATATTTTTGTATAAGTCTTTTTGTGGATAAATGTTTTCCTTTATCTTGGATAAATATCTAGGAGTGAAATTGTGAGGTTTCAGGATAGATCTATGTTTAAGCTTATAAGAAAGTAAAGTTTTTCAAAATTCTTGAATTGTTTTGCACCCCCGTGGGCAGTGCATGACAGTTCCAGTTGCTCCACATCCTCACCAAACTATAGTATTATTTTTTAAAATCTTAGCCTTTCTAACATGTGTACAGTGGTACATCTGACAGTGACTTTAATATGAATTTCATAGTGATGCTGAGCACTTTTTCATGTGCTTATTGGCCACTCATATATCATCTTTTATGCAGTGTCTATTCAGGCTTTTGGTGCTCATTTAAAAAATTAGGTAGTTTGCCATTTTATTAATTTGTAGGAGTTTGTTATATATTCTGGGTACAATTTTTTCCAGTCTATGGCTTTTTTCATTTTCTTAATGGTGTATTTAGATAAGAATAAGTTATTAATTTTGAAATCCAATGAGGAAATTTTTATAATTAGAGGTTTGTGTCTTAAGATTTCCTTGTATTAAATTTAAGACATTCTTTAACATTTTCTATAGAGACGATATTGTAATTGTAACTTTTATATGTAGACTTATGACACATATTGAATTAATTTTTGTGTATAGTATGAGGTAGGGATTGAGGTTCATAATTTTTCCACCCATTTACCAAATTGTTGAGCATCATCAGTTGAAAGGCAATTCTTTTTCCCCATTGAATTGCTAAGATGGGCATTTATTATTCACTCCCTGGAGAAGCAAATTTTCATTTGTTAGTAATCTTTCAAGGAAGAACACCTCAGCTTATCATCTTTTGTTTTCAAGATATTTGAAGATCTTCATATGCCACCATTTTTACATTTGCATGGTAATCAGATAAACTAATGAAGTAATGAATAAGTCAGTCGAGGCCATCTTGTCCTTTGAGATTTAAATAAAATTGGCTTGAGCCTCAATTCCCAAGAGACATTAGAACTTCCATGGCTCACCACCTCATATATTTCCCTTCCTACAGCTTTTGCATTAATTTCTTTCTGTGCATTCCTGTACTTATTATCCATGCTATCTGAAGTCAAACTTTGCATTTAAAACACCAAATCCCACTTCATTGCTTTTGAAAGTTTCCCAACTCTTCTCTGACACATCATTTACTGAATCATTTTCATTAGCATATAATTACACTATTTTTTCCATCCTAAGAAAAACCATTCTCTTGTTTTCACTCCTCCCACTGAAAACTTTCTTTGTTCCTCTTTGCAGAAAATTCTTTTAAGGGCTGTCTACATTTGAAGTCTGCAATTCCTCTCCTCCTGTTCTTTCTTAAATATACTCCAATCAGGTATACTCCTTCACTATTCCACAGAAACTGTTGTTGTCAAGGTCAGAAATGATAAGCAAAGTCACCAATGACAGCAATTGCTAAAAACCAATGGTTAAGTTTTTAGTCTCCATCTTACTAGACCTATCATATCAGCATAGTTTGACGCCATTCTTCACTTGATCATCAGGACACTCTGACCTGATGTTTTATCTCCTACTTTGTTGTTTTCCTTTTCAGTCTCCTTTGCTGGTTCTTCCTTATATCTCTGAAGTCTTAGGGTTGTAGTATCCTGGGCTTAGTTCTCATTTGTCTTCTCTATTTGCATTCACATCCTTGTGGATTGTATAGTCATATAACTTTAAATACCTTCTGCATGCTGAAGACTTATAAGTGCCTCTTTCAATGATACCCCTGACTCCCCCACCCCACCCCCCACTCCCCAAATGAAAAACTTGCTTCATATAATCATGTTTCTCTGTTTTTATGGGGTCTCATCACCCATCTTGGACTTTGTTATGAACTGAATATTTGTTTCACCCCCTCCCAAAATTCCTGTTTTGAAGCCCTGACTCCCAATGTGATGGTATTTGGTGGTGGGGCCTTTGGGAGGTAATAGGTTTAGATGAAGTCATGAGGCTGGGTTCCGTGATGGAATTCTGCCCTTATAAGAATAGGAAGAGACCACAGCACCCTCTCTCCCAGGCATATGAGGGCACAGGGAAAAGGTGTCCTTCTACAACCCAGGAAGAGAGCCCTCACCAAGAACCAAATCTGCCAGCACCTTGGTCTTAGACTTCTCAGTCTCCCGAAATGGGAGAAGTAAATGTCTGTTGTTTACATCACTCAGTTTATGGTATTTTGTTATTGCAGCCTGAACTGACTAAAACAGACTTCCTCCAGAATTTCAACTCTTCTGTGTTTATTAGGAAACAAAGTTAGCTTTCTACTCATTGATCAGCATTGCCCACTGTAGCTTAGAACCTTCATATAATACCACCTCAGCAGGCCAAGGTCTGACTGTCTGTTATGTGAAAATACTTCCTTCATCTGTAAACATATGGATTTGATAACAGTCATTAGGAAAGTGTGGCCTGGCAAGGCTGAGCCCATTCTATCCTGATGAATAATTTATATGAGGTAACACTAAGGGAGGGGGGTTAAATCATGAGCCATTTCCATGTCTTGAGAAGTTTCACATGTTAATTATTTGTAAAATGTCTGTCAGATAACAGGAGGCAGCCTGTCTCTCAGCATCCCAAGTGAAAAAGGAAAGGCAGTAATTGGGTAGTATAACTGTCAATCTTCCTGAGTGAAAAAGGGAGATAAACCACTGTGCAAGGACCCTTAGTTTGGGTGCTTCCAGACATGAATCCTTAAGCAAGGAAATGAGGGTAAGTGGCTTATTTGAAAGGTGATCCCAGGAAGCACTTTTGTTCAACATTTTAGGTTGTTTCCAAATTTTACAACAACAATTAATTCTAAACCTACATATATGTTCACATGTGTGAGTATTGTAGTAATATACATTTCTGGAAGTGGTCTTTGTTGGCTAAATGTATGCACAATTAAAATTTTGAGAGGAGCCACAAAGTGTTTTCTATACTTATCTTAAAAGTGTTTGAGGGCCCATTTCTTCACCCCCAATTCAATATTGTATATTGCTAATCTCTTAATTTTTTTATTTTTACTTTTTGCTAACTAAGGAGTTAAAAAAGTAATCATTTTAATTTGTGTTTTCCTACTGCAAGTGAACACATCTTTTTATGTTTATTGAGTAAGGTTATATCTCCTTTTGTGAACTGCCTATTCGTGTTCTTTGTTCATTTTTATATTGGTTTGTTTTTCTTTTATAAATTGGTGTATAGGAGTTGTTCATATATTCTGGATATTAATCCTTTGTTTGCAATATATGTAACAATATTTTATCCCTAAGGCCATACTGCTTTATTCATTTCTAAATTTAGCTCCTGGATCACTGTCTCCCTCTCCACTATTTCTCTCGTTATTAATCTTGGCAGCTCCAATATTGACATAGGGAATTCCTTCTATCACCCTGCCTCCTCAATTCCTTGATCTCTCTTACACAATGGTCTTTTTCCTTCATCCTGCCTCAGCCACCCATAATGGTCATTACATAGACTTCGTCATCCACAGCAAGCCCTTCTGAAATCTCACTTTCGAATCTCCCATACTCTGGGTACAGCTTTTACCCTCCCATCTCACCTTTCCTTAGGGCTCTTTTCATCTGCCATTTTTCATCATTTATTACTCACTGTTTCAGGTTCTTACTTCTCTTTTTATGTAACTTAGATCTTGTGGTATGGAATTATGGTCATTCTCAGGAAACCATCCTTGATGCTCTGATCTCTTTCCTCCATCATACTCCTCTGCAAAACTCCACCCTAGTTAAGCCCAATTATCTATTCATTTCCTTCTTACACTCAAGCAGCTGAACATGGCTGGTGAAAATCAAATGCCATTGTCATTTGGACTCACTTCAGCCCATGACCACAAATCTCAAATGGCACTCAATTCTTCCAGGCAATTCTACTATACACCCCTGGTACATTAATTTTTAACTATCAAGAATGAGTATTTCATACCTTCTTTTCAACATCCCTTCCTCATTGCACCTTAACTTGTAGAATTGCCTCATATTGTAGAGAAATTAGATGCATTATAATGAGAATGACACCTTCTAAGTATGAAATTTGCAAATCTATTTGCTTCTCTACTCATATGCTCTGATGTGTAAGATATTCCTGCTCCCATCTTAGACCAGACCTCTCTTCCATACTCTTGCCTCCTCAAACAACTTGCTTCTAATTTTATTCTAATTCTCTCCATCATTATAAGTTTGTCCACTTCTATTATTGTAAGTCATTTGGGTTGTTCCCAATTTTTTTGTCATCAAGAACAATAATACTATGAACATCCATTATACTATATGTAATATAATACAAAATAGCACACTTATGCAAAAGTGTGTCAGGCAGGGTAAATAGCTAGGAATGGAACTGCTGGGGGTAGCAGAATTTGCTAGTGCTCAACAATACAGGGAACCCCTGCATTTTGAAAGTTTGCTTTATGTCACTTCACTTTTATGAAAGACTTACATTAGTGTTCTCATTAATCAAAAGAAATCTGAAGAGGATTTTTGATTTTACAAAAAAAGACAAACATGGAAAATAGTACACTCAGCATCTATTCTGCAGCAGAGCCATTATAGAGGCAGCCCACAACCAGAGAAGCTAGAGGGACACCACAAAGCTCCTTCCTGGGAACTGTACTCAGCATATCAGCATCAAGCCACCATGGTTTTGCACTGTGTCCGTGAGCACCTGTGCTTTATCTTGATTTATTGTGAGCATTTGTTAGCAAGATGAGTCCTAAGGTAACTGAAGAAGGCTTATGCCACTTCAGCTTGCAAAGCCTTCATAGGAACAGTCTACTTGGATAGCAGGGGAGACCTGCATTTATGTTCTTTGGTTCTTCTGGTGTGCGGATTGTATTATTTCAGATTCTCTTGCAGTTAGATAAGGCAAAGGCCTTAGTTCTGGCTCATGGATGTAAACGAGTGATGTCTGCTACTTCTAGGCCTGCCCCATGAAGATCTCCTGGAAGCAATCCTTACTTTCTTTCCCCATGTGACTGTGTTGATTAGTTACCACCACTCACTCTTCCCCCCTTGTTGTTCGCATGATTGTCTTGTGAACAAAACATTAACTTTTACTATATCAAGTTTATCACAAAGTTATAACAAAATTAACTCACCCTGACCGATACACTGGGTCATGGAGAATAAAATGTTGAATTTGGCTAGGTAATGGCAAACTGTTTTTCAAAAGCAGTTCTATGAGTTTACACTCAGCCAGCAGTTTATTAGATTTTCTTTTGCTCCACGTCCTTTTCCTCCATGTACTTGGTGTTTTCCAAGTTAAAAAATGTTGTCAATATTATGAATTTTAAATTGTGTCTCAATTTGCTTCTAGTTTTTATTTTTCTAATTACTAGTAAGTTTGATCAACTTTCTACATATTTATGGGGTTCATATTTCCTCTCCTATTGTTTGAGTCATTTTTCTATTGTTACCTTTTCTTGTATTCATTTGTAGAAATTCTTCATATAGCATGAAAACCAATCATTTGTCAATTGTATGTGCTACAAATGTCTTTTCTCAGTTCATGCCCTATCTTTTCCCTCTCTTTATGGTATCTTTTGTTGAATAAAAGCTCTTTATAAAAGTATTTGAATATATCAATATTTTCTCTCATGGGTTGCCTATTTTTGCATCTTGTTTAAGAAGTAATATTCTGTCATGAGGTCATACAGATACTCTTCTGAATGTTTTTTTTTCTTAATAGATCTTTATTGGAGTATAATTTCTTCACAGTACTGTGTTAGTCTCTGTTGCACAACAAAACGAATCAGCCATATTCATATACATGTCCCCGTATCCCCTCCTTCTTGAGCCTCCCTCCCCTCCTCCCTATCCCACCCCTGAATGTTTTTATTTTGCCTTTTACATTTAGGTCTATAATCTATCTGAGATTTATTTTTTTGTACAGTTTTAGGTTGGGAGGCAATTTTTTCTTTTCCTAATGGATAGTCAATTTTCTTAGCATTAGGATCTTCAGTAAAATTGCCTTATTTCTTGTATTATTCTTGTCTGGTTTTCTACTTAATGTTTAGGATGGGATAATCATGTAAAATAAATTAGTATATGTGTGTGCCCTCCTTTTCTGTTCTTTAGAACAGGAATACACATCACCTGTTTCTGTAGATAAAGTTTTATTGGAGCACAGCCATGTTGATTCTTTACATATTGTCTATTGCTTCTTTCACAACGATGGTGGAATTGACAGTTGTGATAAAGACGGCATGACCTGCAAAACCTAAAGTATTTACTCTCTGGCCCTTTAAAGAAACGTCTAGCACATGGTCAGATTCCATACATGTTCCTTGTGTGCTTGGAAAATTGTATATTCTATTTCTGAGAACAATGTTTTCTCTATATTCATAGTGGATGGATGAAACAATAATGATTACTAATTATTATTAATATGAAACACTTGAATAGCAATAATTACTTTTTTTTGTAGCTATAGCATTTACTGAGGGAGGTATATTAAAATATTTTACAATGATGGTGGATTTTTCATTTTCTCCTTAAGATTCTGTCTGTCTGCTGACTCATATTGCAGATTTTGGACTCACCAGCCTGCAGAAATGTATATTGCATGTGCCAATTCCTTATCCTACGCACACGTGCACACACACACACACACACACACACACACACTCTATCGGTTCTTTTTCCCTGGAGAACCTTGCCTAATACACTCCTCAGCTTTTATTTTTTTTTAACTCCAAATGCTGTTATTGATTCACACTCTTCAAAATCTCCTTTTTGCTAATGTGATAGGGAAGGTAGACATGTATTCTCATTTCCACATGGATCCAATCTTTCCTATATCTTTTGTTACTTTTATAAACAACATCAATTAGGTTTCATATCCATTTCTTGCTCAGGTGTGTAAGTAACTTTATTTATACTACTTTGTATATTTCTTATTTCATTAATTTTGCTTCTGATTTTACAGTCAGATTCTCAGATGATTATTCCATATTCTTGTATGAGACCTTAGAATTGTGTTCACTTGACTCCAAATTTTGTGATTATTGGAAAACATCTGGACATAGAAAAGGTTCCAGGGTCAACTGTAATTTAATTATTTTAAAGCTCAGTTAAGCTCTCAAACTCTCTAAGATATACCTAATACATAGTTTTTAATAATTTAGTACCTATATATTCTTTTTAAATTTTATTTATTTATTTACTTACTTTAGGCTGTGTTGCGTCTTAGTTGCTGCGCTCGGGCTTTCTCTAGTTGTGGCAAGAGGGGGCTATTCTTCATTGTGGTGCGTGGGCTTCTCATTGCAGTGGCTTCTCTTGTTGCAGAACACGAGCTCTAGGCATGCAGGTTTCAGTAGTTGTGACTTGCGGGCTCTAGAGCACAGGATCAGTAGTTGTGGCTCACAGACTTTGTTGCTCCGCAGCATGTAGTATCTTCCCAGACAAGGGATCAAATCCGTGTCCCCTGCATTGGCAGGTGGATTCTTAACCACTGCATCACCAGGGAAGTCCCCCTATATTTTCTATAAATAACATGGGTTTTGAATTTAAACAGTCCTGAATTTGAGCCTTGCATGTGCCACTTTTGAAATCTGTGTGATCTTGAACAAGTTGCTCAGTTGCTTTTAATGCAATTCTCTCATCTTTGAAATGGCATAAATAATAGTTATTTTACAGGGTTGACAAAAGAATCAAATAAAACAGTTGATTAGGCACCTAGTAGAGTACTTAGAACATAATAGAGTTTAAGTAATTTGTACCTAATATTGTTATTACTATTACCATAATTATTTTCATTCATTTACTCATTCATCAATTCAATTGATGTTTATTGAAAATCTACTACATATCAGGCACTATCGTAAGTACTTAGAAAGCATCAGTGACCCATACAAGATCTGTGCTTTCATGGAATTTATGTTCAAGTGAATTTATTGCTATGGAATGGGATTGTGTATGATAAGATACTTTGCAAGCTATTGTGTCAGTAACGAACCATCTAAAACTTGTGTCTCCAAATGAGGTGCACAGTCTGCAGATTGACTGGGTGGTTCTTCTTGTCTTGGCTGGACTTGCCAATACATTGGGAGATTTGCAGGTTGTGTTTGATCTAGGATGGTCTCAGCAGTTATAACAGTTATAACATCTCAGACCCTCCCTATGTGTCTTACCCTCCATCTTAGCCTTGGAATGTTCTAATAGTAATGGCAGAGGAGTAAGAGCAATTGTGGACACATGGAAGTGCTTTTACAAGCCTTTGCAACATGCCTGTCAACATCCCTTTGGCCACATCAAGACCCTTGGCGAACCAGCATCAGAGTTGAAGGACACTGCAAGGTTACAAAGGGCATGGGTATAGGGAAGGATGAAGAATTGGGGCCCATTAATGCAACAAATCTACCCCACCTGTAAAACATAATTGGTGTACTGACTATTTGTCGGTGTGGACACACACATTAGAAATTCTTTCCCAAGACTACTAGATGAAGTTATAAAGAAGTAGTATGTGACACATATTTCTACATGTATGGCTATTCTGCCGTAAGCCCAGTATTGTAAACAAAATTTAAAAGAAATATACTAGCTCAATATTATTCAATACCATGCAGCATGGCTAGCTAGGGTACAAGAACTATTGATTTAAAGAAAACTACTTAATTCAAAAGGCTTAGAAAACTTTACAATAGGTAGAGCTTATGGGCTATCAAAAATACTTGAAGTTGTAAGAACGAAGTATGGAAGATCAAAGGGCATAGCTTAGCTCAGGCAGCAGTAGTTTGGACAGGCAGGTAGGAGCAAGGTGTGCACTGTTTCCAGAGGTCAAGGCCAAGTGATGGGTCAAGAAGTTCAAGACAGGCAGGAGAATCTCTTAGGTGACCTGACTGCCAGGAGCTTGTGACATCCCCTTGATAATGAATCATGTCTCAGACCCAGACAGCTGAGTGGGACATTTAGAACCTAAGCCATGGGGTCAAGAAAACACTTGGCTGGGAAGAGAGACCATATGAAGACTGCAGAGGGTAGATCCAGACAACATCTTTTAGTGGGGCTTCCTTCATCTTTTCACTCATAAATGTAACTCTCAACTCACTTCTTTAATGACTAGCATGTGCATACATTAGCTTCTTCCTCCTTGATTATCCAGCAGTGATACATGCATAATCTGCTGCCCACATTCCTAAAGTTTTATTGATGTTGTTGCCCCTCCCTAGCATTTATTTCCAGAATGGAAGTTTTAATGGTGCACATCTGCACAGGCGTGCCTCCAGTGACCTCATTTGACATTTTGGTTAGTGGCCAGGAACAGTACTGATTCAAATCTATCCTCCTGTTCTCTTGATAGCTAATATATTGAAATAAGAACTAGAGGGGTGGGATAGGGAGGGTGGGAGGGAGACTCAAGATGGAGGGGATATGGGGATATAAGTATTCGTATAGCTGATTCACTTTGTTATACAGCAGAAACTAACACAACAATGTAAAGCAATTATATTCCAATAAAGGTGTTAAAAAATATCTACTCCTCTGTGTTGTCTCTCAACATTCAGAATTTTTCTTAATAACAATTGTTTGTATCTCAGAGTGAATGGTTAAACAAACATTTTACTCACAAAGTGTTGCAGATAGATCATTCCCTCTGCTCCCCCACCTCCAAGAATGAAAAGCTCTTTATGTGCATGGAGATGGTTTCTCTGCTTTCTATTGACCAGACAATGGCCAAACCAAGATGGAAGTCACAAATAAGAGGAATCATTGTGTTGTGTCCATGCTAGGGGAGGCCTGCATCACACAGAAGAGGGACAGGTTTTGGTTCTCACTTGGAATTTCCATAGCTAAGCTAATGATGACTGAGTACATAATGGGTCACACAAGGCTGGGTTGTAGTGACCAGACTTGAGGTAGAAGTACGGAACAGCTGGAATAGCTCCAGACTAGAAGCCAATATCTTAGGGTAAAAATGTAATGTGATTACACACTTACTTGCTATTGGTTGAATTGTGTCTCCCCAACCCCCAAATTCACATGTTGGAGCCCTAACTTCCAATACCTCAGAATATGACCTTATTTGGAAATAGAATTGTTGAAGATGTAATTAGTTAAGATGAGGTCATACTGGAGTAGGATGGTTCCTTAATCCAAATGACTGATGTCCTTAAAAATAAAAAGGAAATTTGGTGATAGATGCATGCATAGGGAGCATGCCACATGAAGACTGGGGTTTTGCTACCACAAGCCAAGAAACATCTGGGGCTCCCAGAAGCTAGAAGAGGGCGAGGAAGGATCCTTCCTCTACAGGTTTCCGAGGGAGCATGGCCCTGCCAACACTTTGATCTGAGACTTGTAGCCTCCAGAGCTGTAAGACAATACATTTCTGTTGTTTAAGCCACTCACTTTGTGGTACTTCATTATGGCAGCCCTAGGAAACTACCACATTACCCAAAGGCTGCTGACATTAGGGTAATGCATGCTATGACATTACCCAAACACAGGAGTGTTGGTCACTTGATGGACAAAGACTGTGATTCTTTTTGGAAATTCATTTTGGTCAGAGCATCTGTTCTATGCTGTTTGGAGATTCCCCAGGCATGCAAAAGTGGATACTGTTTGTGTCCTGTCCAATCTTCTTTACTAGACTTGAAGCTATTTCCCAGTCACTGTGTGTGTTGTTGTTTTTTTCAGAGGATTGCCGCCAGCCAAACAGGACCCCCTTTATCAGGGAAGCTGCTCCCCTCCATCCCCTTTTGCTTGCAGCCATAACAGGGCCTAACTCCGGGATGCCATTTGTGCTGCTGGGCACCCCATGGGGTCGGGATGAGGCTAGACCCCACCTGAGCCCATAGCCTTGCTCAGCTCTGTGACCATCCTGCTCCCCTCACTCCCCTTCTGAGAGCACACTCTCTCTAAATCCCTGTCACGGCTCTCCTCCTGGTGAATTTGACCTTAGACCTCAGGCTGCACAGTCCTTTTTCTTGGAGAAATTGGAAAGAGCAGGGCCAACCTGTTTCCTATAGGAGATTAAAAGGAAGGAAGACATAGTGCAGGACAGGGCCCAGTTGAATGAGGTCAAGTGCTAAGGCATGGCACCCTCAGTCCTTGAGGTGGTGAAATTAACGTGTGCACCAATTCTTTTTCATTGGCTGCTCTTACAAGTGTCGTCAGCCAACAAGCTTGTCTGTCTCTGTGGTCGTTATGAGTAGATTGACCTTGTTCCCACAGACAACTTCTCATTGATTCCATCTCGAACTTTCCAAATGAGGGCCTGGTATGCGAGAAGACTTGTGAAAGACACCCTTTCCCAATTAGGTGAGTGATGGGAGCAGCCTAGCCAGGCTTTGCTCCTCAGAAGTGTCCTTGTCTGCCCTATTATTATGGCTTTGGCACTTACCAGCAAGACCCATTCAACTTAACAAAGAAACCATTGGTGACCTCCTTACCTCAAGCGAACCCTCTGGGTGACTCAGACACTTTGCTCGCATAGGTTAAAAAAGAGACAGACTATTTGGGATTTGACAAAGGCAGTAAGAGGTCCTAAAGATGGAAGATAAAAGAACAGAGAAATCAGAGGAAAAAATCTGGGCAAGAATGATCTGGAAGGTATGTTTCCTTGGCATATTTTCTTTTCAGAGATTCCTTTTTATCTGTTGTCAGTCCCACTGTTAAATGGGCCTGATTAAGTGAAAACTCATAAATTTAACTTTAATTTTTAAATAAGTAATATGAAGTTATAACTCAAAATTCTGAGTTCAAAATATTAACACGGTGAACAGTTAGTCTCATTCTTACCCTGTCCCCAGTCACTCAGTTCCTCTTCTTAGATGGAAGCTTTCTTATAGTTTCATAAGTATCCTTCCAGTGATAAGATATTTCATGCATTTGTAAGTGTGTATGTGTGTGTATGCACGTGCATGCACTCATTCCCACCCACACGATAGCATCTTTTATGTCCTGTCCTGCTTCTTGCATTATGCGCTGAACATTACACCTTGGAGTTCATTCAACTTTAGTAAAAAAGGCCTCCCTATTGTTTTTACGGTTGAATATTATTCTACAGTATGGATATTTTTTAATTGCTCTCAATTTTGGATTGCAATTAATATCCTTGTTGTTGTATTGTTTCACATATATGTGAGTATACCAAAGAACAACAGGCCTAGAATTAGAACTGCTGGATCAAAAAATATGTGCACTTTAACTGGTGACATATGATGCTAGACTGCTTTCCAGGAAAGTGGTACCAACTTATAGTCTTATCGGAGCTATAAGTGCATGCTTGTTTATCTACACCAAGGGTAGACAAGCTATGGCTGCCTGTTTTTGTAAACAAAATTTTGTTGGAACACAAACATGCCCATTGTCTATGGCTGCTTTCAAACAGCAGAATTGAGTAGATGCAAAAGAGAACATATGGTCCACAAAGGTAAATATATTCACTATATGTATTTTTACAGAAAAAGTTTGCCAATCCCTGCTGCATACCCTGTAACACAGAAAAAGATCAAACTTTCTGATCCCTGCCAATCTGATGTAAGAAAAAAGATGTTTCATTAGAGATTTCTATTCCTCATTTGATGAGTGAGGTTGGAAGTTTTTTCCTACCTCCTTTTCTGCAAACCTTGTATTTGTTGCCTTTCTCTTGAGGAAATTAACTTTTCTTCAGGGACATGAGTAGCAAATACCCCTGTTTGTTGCTTTTATTTAGATTTTGATATGTTCTCTATTTTTGGCATGCAGAAATGTTTGACTTTATATAATTGGATATATCAATCTTTTCCTTAGTGATTTTAGATTTTCTATCATATTTATAAAAATTTTACCCACTGTTCTTTTATTCTTTACCTTTTAATGTTCATACATTTGATCCATTTATAATTTTTTGTAAGTTATGATATAGTGATGCACCCTTATTCCTTTTTTTCCAGAAAGCTAGTTGCTTGAAATCCATTTACAGAATAACTCATCTTGGGAAAACTTATTAGAAACACCATATTTATTGTGAACTAAATTCCACTTTGGGGGCTCCATTCCTGAATGTTTTATTTTATTCACTTGATCCTCACTATTTTAATGATTCTAGTTTACAATATGTTTTATTTTCTGAAAAGGGCTAGGTTTCCCTCATCACTTTTATTTTTTAGAATCATTTTTCCTGGCTCTTTTTGCTTTCAATTTTTTTTTCCCATTTGATCACTAGAATTACCTTGTATAGTTTTATTTATTTTTTAATAGTTTTTTGAAAATAGTTATTTATTTATTTGGCTGCTCCGGGTCCTAGTTGCAGCACATGAGATCTTCATTGCTGTGTGTGGAATCTTTAGTTGCAGCATGCGGGATCCAGTTCCCTGAGCAGGGATCAAACCCGCGGCCCCTGAATTGTGAGCTCAGAGTTCCAACTGCTGGACAACCAGAGAAGTCCCAGAATTAGCTTGTATAGTTTTATATAGGACTTCATGCTTTCTTTCTCTCTCAAACTTGTATCATGAGAACAAATTTAAACCTAAATTAGTCTGTTGGAGGATGAGACACCGAGTGACTCATCCCAACTGAGAACACTTGAGACCAGCCAATCCCCAGCTGACTGTGCAGCTGACCAGCACAGGATTGAGTTCATCAGATAATAGCTAAGCCTTTCCTGGATCAGTGGAATTGCCCAGACAACTTATAGATTTGTGAGAAAAAGTGAACATTGTTATTGTTGTATGCCATTGAGGTTTCTTGCTAGCTGTTGTACAGTATTGTGGTGATAACAACTGATAAAAGAGGAGCTGAGACCACCTAGGGAGACAGTACATACAGAGACAAAAAGAAGGCCTAAACTGGAATCCTAGGGCACACCAATATTTGGAGGCCAAGGGGAGGAACTCAGGATTTGGTCTTACATTCAGTTATCCTCTTACTTCTAAATAATAATACTTCTATACAATGTCTTACTCCAAAGAAGTAGCAACATTTAAAACGTATGGGCAATGACCTGCACAAAAACTCTGGAGAGTGACAGATAAAATTCTTTCATTCATTTATTCATAAATGTTTAATAAGTATCCCTTAATGCTAAGCATGTGACAATGATACAGTACAAGTCAGTGAAGAGCTCAGAGACCAGTGGGACAGACCATGTACAGACACTTACAGACATACAGACATGTTCTGAAAAGTATTTTAACAGGGGTTTTAAACAAGGTCCATCTAATCTTTAACTCTGGAGAAGTTTAATTCCAGTTTCAAAGAGTTGCATTCAAATCAAGAAAAACCAAGAACACAAAGAAAGTATACATTGAATTTTGACAAAAAGTCAGAAAACTGCTTTCTACTACTGGCTGTGGCTGAGACTGGACACAATCTGTCACTGACAAAACCCTTTTGCTCTACATGTCTCAGCTTTCTCTGCAGTTTGGTGTAACTGATTTCTAGGTGCATGAATGTCTCCTTCATGTGACCTTGGATTCATTTGCCTTCTACCTGTTTGATGCAGAGGAGCCCATGACCTTTCAAGTCACATGTTGAAGATGACAGAGCAACACAATAGAGGGAACCTGGGTCTCTGATTGGCTAGAAATCAGCATGTCTTGGAATTATACTACCTGCCCCTCAGGGACACCCATATGCACTTAACATGAGCAAGGAATAAACTTCTGTCATATTTGAGCCATTACATACATTGGCATTTGCTGTAGCAGCTAATGATATCCTAACCATATACTTGCATAAGGAAATTGTACTAAGAACTGCTATGTTTGCTGACATTGTTGGAACAAGCTTTTATTACAGGTTATCAAATATCTGACCCCCCTAAATTCAAACCAGGTAATAACAACCCAAGTTATTTAAATAAACTACAACATATAGACAGTAGATGCAGAGATGTTCTAGAGTGGAAGGGTTGTTCTGGGTGAACTTAGTTTGAGAAGTCTCCTTAGAAATGTCAGTCATGAATAGCACATTGGAGGAAGGAAGAGACTGTTATAGTAAGGAGGAAGAGGGGCATTCCAAAGACAGGAACCATTTTGCTATTATTTTTGACATCAAGGATCCAATGAACTTTGATTATTATCTATGGAGTAACGCACATGTTAATAAAGTCTTATAGTTAAGTTACTGTAAGAGACCACCTGTGGTGCCAGACCACATCCCTTTAGCCTAATTTGAGTTTTAGCTGCAGTGTGGTGGGTGGGTAGTTCCTCCAGCAATCAGCACCCCCTTCAAACACCTCCTGGTGTGTTGCCGATTCCTATACCAGGACATTCTCCTACCCCTGGAAGCTCCAAGTGAGACCCCAGCATATGGGGTTACTGCACTTAGGGTCAAATCTTAGCCAATGGGGAGAGAAGCAGGAGGATTGATGCTCCATCTTTTTATCTTGTAGATGGACAATCACAGAAATCAGTCTGAATATTTCTCAGGAGGGCCCAGTGTCTGTGGCAATTTCGACAATGCCTCCTTCCTGTTTCACCCACCTCCTCACACCCCATTCCTGGGGACCCTCCCAAATAAACTAGCTGAACCCATTTCTTTGTCTCAGGGTCTGCTTTCAGGTGAAGCCAAACTAAGGTACTATGAGTAAGAATTTCTGTAAATCCCTTACACTTCTGGAAAAAACAAATCCAATTATCAAATTTTGTCTTTGGAATATCATTTTTATTTTATTTTGTTGAAAGCACAGACTAAATCCCACTCCTAAGACCAGACCCATTTTTCCCTTGGAAGTCCAAGATCTTATGATATTATGTCTAAATGTAAGCTAAATGTTAATATTAAACATATAAACACATATATTATTTATGCCAATTTTGAGCAAAGTTCATTGATCACCTTCTGGATTCGAGATACTGTGCTTGACACTGGGATTTGCTTTTGTTAGTTCAGCACTATATTCCATTAATTGTGCTCTTTGAGAGCTGGACATATTCTTTGTAAGAAAGCATACCATGTCTCCAGAAAATTTACACTCTTTTTTTTGGTCAACCTTCCAAACTTATTTTATTTTTTCACTTAGTCATTTCTCTTACTCTTTGTTATCATTACCATGTTCTCTTTTTATTTCTGAATATATTTCCTTTACTCTTTCCCTGACCTCACTCATGATCTGCATATTATCAATACAGGATATGTCTTGTGTCTCTTAAAGGTGAACTGGAAAACTGTCTTGCATACCTTAGGGGCTCATATTTTACAGTTAATAGAACTGTATTATAAAAGGGTTCATGATGAGTATTTAAGAATTGAATCTCTTTGGTGAGGTGCATGATTTATCCAAATTCTTGTCTATAACAAATAAGCTGAAATAACATTGAGAGTCGCTGGACTCACAGTGAGATCCTAGCTTTCCCTTATTACTGACAACACACTATAAATCTTTGAGAGCTTGCAAGTGATACAAAGATGGCAGAAGTCTCTTTGATTATATTTCTTTTCTTCCTAGTGAATTCCACAGGAGCCACCTGTCTCCTCTCCCGACTTTCACTGTCTTAGGTTGCCACCCTGTCCTGCTTTACCCAAAGTAATTCATGTGTTGCATTCTTTCCTCTTTAGTATTGAATAGCATTGCATATTTTGTTCTGTTACACTTATTTCTCATCAAGCCCATTTTATAGATGGGTAAATAAAATACACGGAGGTTGGTGGCTTGCTCAGTGCCACAGAGCCAGTGACAGGTAGAGCTGGCTTTGGACTCAATTAGTCTGACCCCAGAGTCCATGGTCTTCAGCATGATACTGTATCCAGTGCTGGCTCTTTTTATGCCCTGCAGGCCCAGAAGCCCTATCTCAGTGAACTTATGCCCCACCAGGGAGCATGTGGTCAAAAGTCTTAATCTCACCAACATCATGGGTCACTCCATTTCCCTTGGGAGAGGAGTGAAAGGGGGTAGAGGTACATAGCCAGGTTCTCAATATCTCCCCCAAACCTGAAGTTCCTATTTTATTAACCAATGTCAAAATGCAGAGATGGGGAGAAAATGGTTTCTTCTAACCTACCCACATAAAGATAATTAGATAAGGAAGTATGTGATTTTGTTCTCTGAGAAGAGGGTAATGACAAAGTCTTTTCTTACATAATATCGCCCAGAATTCTTGGTGTTTTCACAGAGATGGCTAAAAGAATTTATAATTTTCTATAGATTTTATTTTGCTCTAACACCCTCTTTATTCTGCTAGATTTTTCAACAAGCCTTCTGCCTCACTTCTATTGAAATTTGTCATGTGCCTGCATCTCATCCATCCATCACTTGAGCCAATATGGCTTTGGATGTTCAGAGAGGGCGGCTCAGCTTTTTTGGCATTCCAGCAAATATTTTCAGAAAAAAAGGAGGAACTCCTTGCTGAAGTCACAATTTGCTGACTTGTGTCTGTGGAATGACACTCTGCTGCTTTGGCTTATAATTACCTAGGGGTGATAGGTTCATTCAAATGACCTGCCTCTTCCATGAGCTCATCCTGGCAGTACAAAGTGAGACATCCCAGAGAAACAGTCACAGATAATTGCTACGGGAACCTGAAGGTAAATCACGTGCTCCTGTGTAATTAAGCTATGTTTTGACTTGGTATTGGACCGTGTTTGCTCATTGTAGACGCACCCAGCTCAGGTAGGTGCAGTCACCACTGCTCTGCAGTTGACAGTGTTGTTCTTTGGGGTTTGGCTGAAAATGCCCTTAAAATGATAATACCTGGAGTGTTGACCAGTTGTCCCAAATATTTTTCAATATCTGTAGTTAAGGGTGTATTCATGTTGTAATGTGGGTTTAGGTAAGGAATGCTGACCTTTTATTTCTCTTCCCTTAAGAATTTTGAAAATTTCAGGTATGATGTATGTAGTACTTTGCTTCCAGATTTTTCATATTTAGATTCAAATGACATTTGTTGAGCCCTCACTATGCATCAAGTTCTGCGCTAGGTGTTTTATATTTGCATTCTTATTTAATCTTTACAACAAACTTGTGATAAGATATTGTTGTTTCCATTTTATTGTTGAATAAATAGACCAAATGAGGATCAATGTCTTGCCCAAAGCCAAACAGCTTGAGGTGGAGAGGGGACTGAAAACCAGGTCTTCTCCATGTTTTCCTGCTCTTCCACATGACCTGTGAGTGAGGCAACTACTAGAGCCTAGTCATAACTCATTCAAGGTTTTCCAACTTCCCTTTTTAGATTTTTACAAAGAAAATCAATGCTCTTTTTGTTGGTTTGTGTTAACTTGAGGCCATGATGGAGTTAGTAGTGAAGTACTGAATGAATTTTTAGTGGAAATGCTCAGGGTTCAAGATTCCCCAAGAAGAGTGATCTGCAGCTGCTTGGTGAGATTTTTCAGCTAACCAACATCATGGCATCCTCATGACTCTTTGGGGATTATTAAGTAACAAGACCTGCCTGTCAACTCACCTGTCCACTCAGACATTTGTACTGGTTCCCCTTGATTACTGAATCAAATCTGATCTCTGCCATCTTGAATTGAAGAACCTTCAGTTCTATTTCTGGTCACTGTACAGTGGTTGCCCTCCATTTAGAACAGGTGTAATCCCTACTTCCTCTGCAGACCCTCCTCCCCATTCCTTCCTTCATTCGAGCTCCCAATGTTCCTCTCTGCTGATCTGTATCCTCCCCATGCTTCCACGTCCAACCCAAGTCCTATTTGCTCTGGGAAGCCTCACTCAGAGATACTCCTTTCTCTAATACTTGGTTTTCCAATAATGACCTTGAAATTTGAGACCTGTGAGGAGTTCATTCCAGAAGCTGTAAAGAGGAGACACAGGGAGTCCTTGCTCTTCACTCCAGCTACCACTAGAGCAGTCCTTCTTTTATTCTGTTTGATATATAGGGATTCTGCTTCAAAAGAGCATCACATTCTACATTTTGCTAGTACTTAAGGCCAGAAAGTGGGGCTTGTTAACATCAGATATTTAGACTGAAGTGCTGGCTCAGGTCAAAAACACCCTACAGAGTTTTTTTTTTGTTTGTTTTTTTGGTTTGTTTTGGAGGAAGAGAGAGATGGCTTTATTTTTCTGCCAGGCAGAAGGGAAGACCCAGCAGGTTAGTGCCTCAGAACTGTGCCCACCCCCCCCCCCGCCATCCTGGGGAATTAGAGGGGGTCTCACAGGTGGAGCTTGCAGTCCAGGGTAAGTGACAAGGATCAAGGTGGTGAAGGTCCTGAATTATTCTTCTTGCAATACTTTAAACCAGTCACTGCTGGCGTCAGACAGCCGGACAATCGGGTCCATTCATCTCTGGGCCATTGGCCTGCGACCTCCTTTCTCAATTATGTGTGGAATCTACTAAAGTCCAATGTACAAACACAACAGAATCTTGATTATCAGGACCTTGCCTCGAAAACTGGGAGCCCAAGATTCAAGCTAGGTATTTCTGGGTCCAAGTTTTGCCTCTGTAGAAATAGCCAGTCATGCTGTCCAGCCAATGGGACACCCAATCAGGCTGGAAGTGCCCCCAACGCAGCTGAAGACAGACCTCTACCTGCTCTGTGAGGGGAGGCAATTTGAGCCAGAGAGTCAGAGGTTCCGAACAACCAACTGCTCCTCTCAAGGGTCATCCTTGGGGTTCTGCCCACTCCCTCTCAGAGCCTGGAGGTATCATCTGTTTTAGGGTACTCACTCCCTGAAAGCACGCTAGCTACCTGGGAAGCTACCTGAGTTTTGGGGACCATGGAAACAGAACCAAAAGTCACTTCATCCAGCAGTGTTTCTGCCTAGGTAAATCCACACACTCTATATCAGTGGTTCATTCTCGTGTGTGTGTGTGTGTGTGTGTAAGAATTTGCATTTCTAACAATTCCCTAGATGATGCTGATGCTGCTCATCTGGGGTCACACTTTTAGAACCACTGTTTTCAATCATTGTAGAAGATAACAGTGCTAATGTGTACAAAGCCAGTGTCATCCACCATCCTCTGGGCCTTCCTCATGGACCCTGACAGCTTTGGACTGTTTTTCTTTCATGTGGTCTAAGACTTACTTACTTATATTTCCATGACCTTTCTCCAAACCTCCATATGAGTGAATATAATTGATTAGTTTCTCTCAACTATGTTACAATGCTGTCTTAGACCTGTCTCCTTAAAATTACTCCCAGTCCATCTATCTTCCTAAGAGTTTGGGGTGTTCTCAAACCCTTTCGTCACACATTTTTAGACCAGCTCTTGTTCTCTGATCCTCTTTCCACAGAATTGCACATACCTTGAGAGCTAAATCACACATTGTGTGCAGATTTTACTAGTTTTTGTGGGAAGCCATATTTCTTTTGGAGGAGAGAACACATTGTTTTCCTTCACATTTTCTTTAATTCCATTTTCCCACCATACCCAGTAAATGTGAAAAACAGGGCTTTTCTTCTGCCTATTTTTGTCATGAGGTAATAAAGTGAAAGGCACTCGGTTGTAATTTACCACCAATAGAGATTTCCTGCTTAAAAGTTCAACAAGAGCATGAGTCACAGAGTCATGGACATATGAATATAAGCTGTGACCCATGTCCTGGGAGTAATTGGACCCAGGCTAATGAGAATCAAGGGGCTGGTGTATACAGCTTAAGTTCAATCATTGATTTTTTTTTGCTTTTTCCCTATTATCTTTTGGGTTTCCTGGGGAATTGGCTCAGATCCCCAGGGAATCCAGGAAGCCTTGAAGTGTGGGATCCATTATGGGAGTGGTGGACATGGGAGACTGGAGTAGATAAAGTTGGTTTCTATACTTGAAAATGAGATCAAATACTTAAAATATTACAGAAGGTTTTATTTTTCAGTTTAATGGTTTTGAAAGTCCTCCTCAAACCAGGGTAAAATACTTATCATATACTCACCTTGGTATGTGGCTTTGGATGACATTATAAGGACTTCAGTTTTGGTAGATATGCTAAGGCAGGTAACTAGGACCTCTAGACCCTCTATTTCCCAATGGATTACCTTAGTTTAATAGGCATTGTGATAGTGGATTGGAAGGTGGAGCTTGGTTGGTAATACAACAGCGTTTTAATTAAGATGTTCCAGTGTACTGAAGTTTGTTCCAATCCTGGGCAATTAACTAGCTATGGTTATTCCATCACCCATCACTTCTTTGTGCCACAAGATGTCAAAAGGCTCTTCCTCTTATTTTGTTCATCATTGTTAGTGCACCTTGTATCCTCTTTCTTACTTCCTTCTTCTGTTCTTTTCCTCTCTCTTTTGCCTGTCATATGGCAAAGACAGTCAAGGGAAGCCAGCTGGGTGGGTGACAAGGGGGTGCTAGCAAACCAATCAAGTTAGGGTGGTTTGTATTGTGTCATCTTAGCTTGGCTGGAACTACATTGCCCAGAATTGTCTTCCTTGTATAGTTCTGTGATAAAATAGGCCACAAAACATTTTGTGAAAGTTTAGAAGGTGGGAGTGAAGCAACAGCCATATTCTTTTTATACTTGGAAAGTCCACATATGGCACAAGGAAGTGCTGTCACTCACACATGCCATCATTTTCCGCAGACTCATCCTGATAGCTAGTCCCGCAGCTCCTGTTGCTCCTGCTGGATCCTCCTTCAGCTGCTCTGCCTCTTGGGCCAGGTGAGAATCTAATTCCATGGTAAATAATATCATCTCCTCCTGCAGGACACTCCATCATCGAAGGTGGTAGACTCGAAGAGGTGAGAGAACAGCATCAATTCTAATCTGTCCTCGAGGATTCCAGCTCATCCTTGAAGGTTCCAGTTGTCCTTTTTTCCCCACTTGATATACATGTTTCTCTTCTGACTGTTGACTTTAGGCCTCCACACCAAACACAGAAGGCACAGCCTCCTGTAGGATGTTTAACTCCCACAATTGTGGTAATGTTGAATCCCTGTAATAAATCCCTTATTAGCTGTCTCCAGTGCTTCTATTTCTTTGATTAAATCCTGGCTTATATACAGTTCATGATTCTTAGGTGGGGGACTGTTTGTTGGAATCAATCTACAGGGAATTTGGCCAATGGATTTTGAGATTGTCAAGCACCCAGTGGCCATTGGTGACAGCTGATTTAGGATGTTCAGGTATTTGGAACTGAATAAGCAGCTAGACCTTAGCAGCTGATTCCACTAAGAGACACTTCATGCAAACTAACTTTGGGAGTCCTGCTGAGCCACTCTGATAATTGGTCTTTAGACTGAGGAAATTTTAAGCTATGGAGAAATACAACTTCTTCAACATCTTGGGTCTGGAAACTTCCAAAAGGCAGATGCTGTCTGCAAAGTTGTTTTGTATTTTTCTTCTTGTGCCTTTCCTCTTTCCTTTTTTGTTCTGTTGATGTAAAGGAAGATAGGAAGAGAAGAGGAGGAAACTTTCCCTGTTACCCTTTTTCCTTTCCCTCTTCACATTATCCATGAATACATGGTCCCAAATCACAGGCGTGTGACCATTATATGGTATTATTTCAGTGTTAGGAAACTTGACAGCCTTGGAGAAAAGAATTCAACTCTTAATGTTTATGGAATTCCATCTTGTACTTGGGCAGTAGCTTTAGGACAGCAGTGTTTCTGACCTCCCCTTGGACCTCCTCTCTACTTAGTCTTATGCTTCTGGGTCTTTCTAAAGAAGGAACCAGGCAAAGGAAATTTTATTTTAAAGTCAATTTTCCCATTTGAATTCCTGTTTGGGGAAAAAAGCATTTTTTGAGCCATGTTTTAGAATTATATGTCTTTAACCCAACTTCCATAATTCAGAAAAGCCCAATACAAAAAAAGTCTCCAGAGCCTTCTATACTAAGAGGAAATTTAATTATTAGCAGAAGCTTATTTTTAAATTTAGGTTATGACAAGCCACCTCAAATCACTGGAAATGGTATGAAGCAAACCACTGAAACCTATGTTATATTATCCTGTGTCATTTCCTTATTTCTTTTCTCAGAACTACCATGGACAAAACTGAGAAGAAAGTATAGGGTTTCTTATTCTCTCTGCTCTGGACCCCACTTTAGGCAGGGGACCCTATTGCCCTCATCTTTTTTTTTTTAATTAATTAATTTATTTTTGGCTGCATTGGGTCTTTGCTGTTGAACGTGGGCTTTCTCTAGTTGCGGTGAGCTGGGGCTACTCTTCCTTGCGGTGCACGTGCTTCTCATTGCGGTGGCTTCTCTTGTTGTGGAGCACAGGCTCTAGGCATGTGGGCTCAGTAGTTGTGGCTCGTAGACACTATAGCACAGCTCAGTAGTTGTGGCACCTGGGATTATTTGCTCTGCAGCATGTGAGATCTTCTCGAACCCGTGTCCCCTGCATTGGCAGGCGGATTCTTAACCACTGTGCCACCAGGGATGACTTGCCTTAGTCTGGTTATTTTTTTCTTTATTGGAATATGATTGCTTTATGATGGTGTGTTAGTTTCTGCTTTATAACAAAGTGAATCAGCTATACATATACATACATCCTCATATCTCCTCCCTCTTGCATCTCCCTCCCACCCTGCCTATCCCATCCCTCTAGGTGGTAACAAAGCACCGACCCTGCCTTAGTCTTTTATCATGCCTTTTTGCATGGCTCAGTTAATTATTAATTCATACTAAATTAAGAAAGAGAGACCACCACCTCTCTGGGCAGGGAGGTAAGTGGGTGGAGGGAGTTTAAATTTAAGTTTTTAAAATGAGTACTTCAGGTTTCACCTGAATGTTTGGGGATATGTCTTTTTGGGGATTCAGGTCTTTTTTTCTACCACTAAAATATCATTCCCAGTAGATATATAACAGCATCACTTAAAGCTCTCTTCTGTTCTTCTTTCTTTAATTTTTCAGCTGCACAGGTAAAGAGTCTCAATGATAGAAGTAGGATGATCATCGACCCTGAGGGTATGATAATCTCAGACTTGGAGGTAAAGAGATAGGATATCTATTGTGAATGAACTATACATCCCAAATATAGTCCATGAGGCACTTTGTCTTTCCTCCATGCAGCAGTGTTAAATTTGCAAATACTTTGACCTTTCTCTCATTAAAGGATAGAATCTATTTCCCCTCCCCTTGAATTTGGGTGGGCTTGTGACTTCTTTGACCAAAGGGGTACTACAGAAGTAATGATATGTTACTTCTAATGTCAGATCACAAAAGGCCATAAAACTTCCATTTTGGTTGTTGGGAACACTCTCTTGAAGTCCTGCTACTCAGAGGCCACCATACTATAAAGAAGCCCAAGTCATATGAATACGTATATGGTGTTATTTAAACCTCATCTGGGATAACGGAGGTGAGTCCAGGTCACTTTCTAGAGTATTGGCTAAAAACCCTGCTGAGTGAATTACTTCACCTCTTGGATTGCTCAGAAATTTGAGGCCAAAATGAGAACAGTTTTTTGAACTTAAGAAAAACAAATTCTCTATCATTAAAAAATATGTATTTTGGAATATGTAGAGCAGGAGGGAATTGGTTAGATGCAAGAAGATATCTGGACAGTATGGTGATAGTGGAATTGAGTTGGCTCTAATTTGAATTTGGGGAAAGAGGACCAGAGGCAGGTTTGGGGCATTTTCTACATGCTCTTTTGCCCTGCAATATTGTTTAAGCAACAAAAATAGCAGTTCAGTTTCAGTGACTTAATGAAACTACAGACTTACTAGAGTTTCCTTTGTTGCTGCTATCAAAGAAAAAGCCATGTATTAAATCACTTTTTAAAAAGTCACCTTTTCATTATATAATTGGAAAGATGAGGGTAGATTGTACAGTGTTTCTCTGAACACCCTCAACCAAGTATCTGACTTGCTAATGTGTTATGATTACTTATGAGAAGGAAGTTGAGTTATAGCTTCCACTCAAGGAAGTACAAATAACTCAAGCTTATATTCTCTGGGTGTGGCCCTACCCCACAATCTCTTGTATAATGAGAGGGTTCTCATTCAAATGCCTATTGAGAGGGAAAAGAGTTTGAGAATTCCTGTGACCTACGAGTTACCCTTGCCAACATTGTACATTTTGGTCTTATTGATTATATCTTATTGCTCACTCCAGATATTTTGCGTCTAGGTGTTAATGAAGCTAAAAGAGGGAAAGAAATATGCACTGTGTCCATTAATACACCTCTGTCCAAGGGTAACTTAAATTCAGACTTCCTTTATAATAGATTGGTTTAGCCTAGTTTTGAACTTAAGGTAAAAAGAATCATTTAGTACATTTGTGTCTGGCATTTTCCACTCAACAAAATATCTCTGAGATTTATTTATGGTGTTGTATATTTTAGTAGTCTACTATTCACTATATAACTAAATTTGAAATTGAATGAGTTCCAAAATTGAATATAAGTTCTGAAATTGAATATGAGTTCCAAAATTGACTATAAGTTCTGAAATTGAATTTCTTGAAATCAGGGATCTTGCATTATGTTTTATGGTTTATCCTCAGAGTTCAAAATAAATATTTGTTGAATGAGTCAACATAGCATTTCTCCTTTATTCTTTCTTCTTGACCTCCATCTATGTCAGTAACACAAAAAAGAGCACATTTCTGCCTACCTGCACTGTCCAAGGTAATAGCTTATAGAGTTGGTTGCTAAAAGACAATATAAGTGGGTTCTGGCAGCCAGAGTATTTTTTAGTGACTAAGTAGGAAGCTTGCTGATTTTAGACCTATAAATTTTTTTTTAACAATAGTAAAATCATCTGATTAATCTGGTTCTAAATACTTTGGTCTAAGTAGAAGTTATGTTAATAGTAAAATATACCTGAATTCTGAAAGTCTGATTTTGAAAACATCAGGTCTACCCCTTACTTCAGACCTAGTCCACAGAGAAAGCCTTTTGCTACATTTTTCTACTATTTTGTCTGCTATTTAATGCTGTGTTTTACTATATATTTATTTATATTTTTCTAGTTTTATTGAAATATAATTGACATATAACATTGTATTAGTTTAAGGGGTAAAACATAATGATTTGATATATGTTTATATTGGGAAATAATTTTCACAGTAAATTTAGTTAACATCCATCACCTCATGTAGTTATATATTTTTTTTCTTTGATGAAAGCTTTTAAGATCTACTCTGTGCAACTTTCACATATATTATACAATACGGTATCATTAACTATAGTCACAGGCTATACATTATGTACCAGAACTTTCTTACACTTAAAAGTTTGCACCTTTAACCACTTTCACCCTTTTCCTCCATCCCCCATCTTCACCTCTGGTAATTACGGATTTGTTCTCTATTTCTCTAATTTTGGTTTATTTAGGTTCCACATATAAGTGAGCTCATACAGTAATTGTCTTTCTTTGTCTGGCTCACCTCACTTAGTATAATGACCTCAGAATCCACACATGTTGGGCCCGTGAGCCATGGCTGCTGAGCCTGAGCGTTCGGAGCCTGTGCTCTGCAACGGGAGAGGCCACAACAGTGAGAGGCCCGTGTACTGAAAAAAAATAAAATAAAATAATCCACATATGTTGTTGAAAATGGCAGTATATCTTTCTTTTTTAAAGGCTGAATAATATTCCATTATATATTTATATCTCATAACTTCTTTATCCATTCATCTTTTGATGGACACTTAGGTTATTTCCATGTCTTGACTATCGTAATACTGCTGCAATGAACATGGGGGTGCAGATTTCCCATCAAGATAGTGACTTTGTTTCCTTTAGCTATATATCCACAAGTGAAATCGCTGGATCATATGATAGCTCTAGTTTTAATTTTTTGAGGAACCTCCATATTGCTTTTCATAATGGCTGCACCAGTTTACATTTCTGCTTACAGTGCACTAGGGTTTCCTTTTCTACACATCCCTGCCCACATTTGATATCTCTTGTCTTTTTGATGACAGCTATTCTAACAGGTGTGAGGGGATATCTCACTGTGATTTTGATTTGCATTCCCTGATGATTAGTGATGTTGAGCATGTTCTCATGTAACTGTTGGTCGTTTCTATGTCTTCTTTGGAAAAATGTCTATTCAGTTCTTCCCATTTTTAAATTGGATTGTTTGGCTTTTTTGCTATTGAGTTGTATGAGTTCTTTATATATTTTGGATATTAACCCCTTATGAAACATATGATTTGCAAATATTTTCTCCCATTCCATAGGTTGCCTTTTCATTTCATTGATGGTTTCTAATGCCATATTTTAAAATTACATACTCTGGATCTTTTAATCTTAGGCTCTTTACTACCTGTTTTGGAGGTTGAGGATTTTTCTCTGCAATACCATCATCTCCATTTCACTGATCGGGATCCTTCTAGTATCGTTATATAATGGTTGGTTTAAATTTTTTGAATCAATTATTTACTATGTTATTATTTACTGCTGAGGTAATACATTTATGGTGTTTACATTTCCTGTATTTTTTTATGGACCATAATGTTCCTCAAAGTGTTAAGGATATATATATATATATATATATTCTTTATTTCCCCCAGCTTTATTGAGATATAAATGACATGTAACATTGTATAAGTTTAAGATGTATAATGCAATGATTTGATATATGCATATATTGTGAAATGATTCTCACAATAAAGTCAGTTAACACATCTGTCACCTCACATATTTACCATTTGTGTGTGTGTGTGTGTGTTGACGACTTTTAAGATCTACTCTCTCAGCAACTTTCAAGTAGACAGTACAATATTGTTAACTATAGGCACCATGCTGTACATTAGATCTTTTCTTTCATGTAAAAATTTTCTTCATGGACTTAATAGTGATCTCTCTTACTCCTTTTTCATTTTCTTAGTTATATAAAAGCACCTATAGCTATTCTTCTCAAATGCCCCAACAACAGTTATTACCCAGCAATAATTTTCTCTCTTTCTTAATTTGTCACTACATTTTTGTGAAGAACACTTCTTGTTATCTTTCTTAAAAAGGTGTATGGGGAAAAAATATGAAATCTTGAATGGTGCAAAATATCTTTATCTGCATTCTTGTTTGAGAGTTTGAATAATAGAATAGCAACTACTCATGTGATTAAACCTGTGTGTTAATCATATCATTTAAATAAGTCATTATGTTGTTTCACTATGAATTTTCCTTCGAATTTTGAAAGTGTTACTCCAGTGTCTTCTAATATGTATTGAACTGTTGAGAGATCCAATGCCATTCTGACTCCTATTTTTTTGGAATGAGATCTATATTTTTCTCCCTGAAGCTTTTAGGATATTCCCATTATTTATGGTATTCTGAAACTTCATAAGAGTTCTTCAAAAGGGTCTTTTTATCACTTATTTTGCTGGCTACTCAGTCATTCCTTTTTGCATGTAGGCACATGCTCTCAGGTTCTAGGAAATTTTCTCGTATGATTTATTTGATAAAATCTCTTCTCTTTGTTTTTTCCCCCCCCTCTCCCACCCGCTTCCCCTGGAACTGCTATTGATCTGAAACTAAATGTAGTGAATATTGAGAGTTATTCAAATATTTATTTCATTCCATAAAATCAATTTCAACCAATCATAGTCAATTTACCTTCCCTACAAGTCAATATTTCAGGGATGAGCTGTATAGGCTAGTTTGGGATAATAATAAATGAAGAGAGCCTTCTAAAGTGTTTTGGGAGAGATAAAACAGGCTCTCCCTGTGGCTTGCTATGAACAAATAAATATTTTGTTTTAGTTGCTGCTTGTAGTCAACTTATGGCATCAGAGGAACCAGACATAGGATCATGATGGAGCTCTGGACTGCAGAATTAAGAGGGTGAGAAAAACTGGGACCTTAAGGATGGGGAAAAAAACCTCAGTGATTAAAAACTGGAGCCCACTCTGTTTCTCGTCTACCTCTTAGATAAAAACTATCCTTATATTTAAAGCCGCTTTGAAATGGTTTCTCGTACTGGAAACCAAAAGCATCTTAACTAATATATTGGATCGCCTAGATAAATTTCTCCAAATTTAGTGTGCACCCAAATCATCTGGGGATCTTATTAAAATGCAGATTCCAACTTAATAGATCTGGAATGGAGCCTGAGAATCTTTATATCTGACAAGGTACCAAGAGATGTCAATACTTCTGGTCTGTGGACTACAACTTGAGTAGCAAGGTTCTAGACTGATCTTCTTATTTTCTTATATACTCTCTATTTTCTTCTTATATCTTTGATTTAAAAAAAATGCTTTCTGGGATATTTCCTTGTTACAATGTGCTTTTATTGTATTTTTCAATTATCATTAATAAATCAAGATATCTTTCTTGTTTGTGATCATTCCTTTCTTAAAACATCCTATTCTTCTTTCATTTATATGATATTTTCCTATCCCTCTGAAGATATTCAGCATGGCTTTTTAGGGCGGTAACTTTCTTCTATATCCTGAAACATTTCTGTTTTGTTTTTTTTTCAGTTTATTTTTTAGAATCTCTCACATTAGAAGATTTTCTCAATTTTCTGGTGATCCTTGAATGTCTACTCATGTTTAAGTGAAGCTCTAACAAGCTGATTGGTGCTTTGTAGGTGAGGAGTGGAGGCAGAATTGTTGGCTTATGAAACCCTTTAAGGTAATCAATGAACTAGCTTTTCCATCAGGGGATCCCCAGTTACCTCTATGCAAAGTATTTTTCCTGGCAGCTGTTCAGCTTTTCCAAATAAGAATTTCAGTCTTCTGTCCTGAAACTGGGAGTAGTGTTGCTGGTGTAAACCCTTGGCTGCTGGTGTTCTATAAGCAGAGGAGAAGAAGGGGGTGAAGGGACACACAGCTCAGCATGGAGACATTTGCTTTCATGCCATTATTTTCAAGCCTAGCTCCTCTTTCCCTTTTTCCTCTCAGGCTTCTGTTTATTCAGAACATCACACATTGTTCCTCTAGCGGATGTATGTTGCCTTGAATGAAGAAGGGGATCAGGGCTTCTCTGGTGGCACAGTGGTTGAGAGTCCACCTGCCGATGCAGGGGACACAGGTTCGTGCCCCGGTCCGGGAAGATCCCACATGCCACGCAACGGCTAGGCCTGTAAGCTATGGCCGCTGAGCTTGCGCGTCCAGAGCCTGTGCTCCGCAACAAGAGAGGCCACAACAGTGAGAGGCCCGCGTACAGCAAAAAAAAAAAAAAAAAAAAAAATGGGGATCAGGTATTTGAGAAATTTCCAACTTTCTATAAACAAATAACCCATACATCCTGTGTCTGGACCTGAATCTGAACCCAGACTTCCATGTCACCAAACCTCTTAGGGTTCAGCAGGAGCAAATGGCCTCATTTCTCTCTGCTATCCCTTTTTTTTGCAGGCAATTAGATTGTGATTTTCTCAGTTCTGTGAAGTCACTTATAATCTTTCATCTGTTTTTCTATTCCTCATTTGCTTAGTCAAACTATGTAACCTTGTATAAGTCAAAGTAGGGAAATGCTTATTTATCTGCTATGAAAGGGTAATAATGAGTTCCACCCAAGGACATTTAAAAATAGTTGAACTCTATCCCATTAAATATTAAAATATTATTTCAACATTTTAAATTTATGTCATTAGAACGTGTAGCATTTCATAAAGCACAGTGCCTTCTAAGCATTATGGAGTAGTATGCTAAAATTATGAAGCCTGACAAATTTGAGAAGGAGTGAGAAAATGTAGCTTGGGGGATAAGGTGGCTGAATTATAAAAGCTGAACTGGAAACAAGAATTCTGGAATCAGAATGTGAAGGGTTGACTATGCCATCGAAAGAAATTTGGGTTCCATTTTTATAGGAATTTGACATGTAAGCAATTGGGGTCACCTTGAATTTCTAAATAAGGAATCTATACGATCAGAAATGTCCTTAGATACATTTGGTAGCAGTCTCGAGGAGAGACAGATGGTAAAGATAGCCATCAGATGACTCTAATTGTGTTGATAAGATGTGAGAGTTTGAACTAAGTGGTGATGGAGAGACAGAGACAAATTACAACATTTTCGTGGCTGAATTATTAGGAGTAGGAAACTGGATTTGGGGACAAAGGGAGGATAGCAGATGTATACATGCCTCTTACAATATCTCCTTGCCTTACTTCTGATTTCAACTACAGCTGTGGTAGATGGTTCCTATGTACACTGGAAGTACAGGGAATACCCAAGCCAGGTCCCACTCCCAGCAACCCTTAACCACTGGGAAATGAGAATTTGTTAAAATGCTGTAGCCTCTCAAACTTCAGTGGGAACGTCTGGAAACTTATTTCACACAATTCCTCAGAACCATGGCATTGTGGAGTTCAATTTTGTGGAATTGCACTCCAATTGTCCACAATAAGAACCTCCTCAGTAACATTCCATTTTATTTGTTCCTTCTCCTTCCCTGCTTCACACTCTACTCTCTCACTCCTGCCTCCTAGGGTCACCTTGTAAATAAACTTTGTGCTCAAATACTGGCCCCAGCTTCTGCTCTTGGAGAGAGCTTGTTGAAAACAGGCAGATTTGAAAGTTAACTCTAGCATGCATGTCTGCATGAGTAGGGAGGCCAAGACCTACCTAGGAAATGGTGGAGGAAGAACAGTGGCAGCTGAATTTGGTTCAGAATGCATTACATTTATGGTGCATTGGAATATTCAGCTGAAGAGATATGGTGAGGAGAAGTGGGGGCTTTGTGAGTCATCAGCATAAAGGTGGAGGAAGAGAATGAAATCAAGCAAGTGAATAGATGGTTCAAGGAATGAATGAAAAACAAGAAATGTGGACAGAACCTTGGAAAACACCAACATTTACGGATGGACAGAGGTAAAAACTGTGATGTGTTCACTATAATTTTGCTAGCCTTTTGTGAGTGGCACATAGTAATAGTCAGTAAATATCTGTCCAGGGATTGAACTGGAGAATCAGACTGAGATGGATTGGACAGAGGCTGGAGAATCAGGACATCCAATGATATATGGAGGAAGGATTGTAGAAATGAGAAAATGTCAAATGTCACTTCAGGTTCATCTGTGGCATTGGCTGAATTAAGTCACTGGGCGACTTTGTTGTCCTCAGTAAGAGAAGCAAGAGGGACAAGTGCAAACAGCAGTTGTCAAGGGGCTGTGGAATCAATGTGCCTTGAGGAAGTTAGAGATTTTGATTTTTTTTAAAATTATGATTTTAAAACTAATGTACGGTGGTTGAAGAAATTTGGAAAATGTAGAAGAGTATAAAGTAGGAAATAATAACTACTCAAGATCCCTCCATTCCTCTATTATTTCTTCCATAATAAACACTGTTAACAGATGGTGGTATTAACTTGAATCATATGAAAGATTTTGAAAGTGAAAAATAGTTGAATATTGACACTTTCTTAAGGTTCAGAGTATATTTCTTTGCAGATAGATGACTACTCTTTTAAGAGGTGAAGAAGGGGGAAAAACATGTAGGAGTAGCTCATGGGGTTTGAACTTAGGTAAAGTTTTAAAGTTCTAAAATTTAATAACTTTTTAAGGACAGGAACATCTTAAAATATATTTGTAAGCTAAGAGGTAGGTGGAAGGAAGGTTGACAAAAACCGATGAGAGTTGTTTACTGAGGTTGGAAACATGAAAATTGTCTTCCATCTGTTGATCTGGTGGGTGCTTTCCTCCAGCAGTGCTGGGAAATTGGAGGCTGTTGGATGGGGATTTCAGGGTGGCAGCTCCTGGAAAAACAGGCCCAGCTTCTTTGCTTGTGGTTGCAGGGACACAGTGAGCTTTTCCATTTAGGACATTACCCTGTACTTGAAACCAAACAGCTTGGACACAGAACATGCTGAGGCTCCTATCGGGGCAGTGATCGCAGTTCAGGCCACACTCTGGGTTGTTATGTAAACAGGCTGTTTGAAGCAACTTGAGCCTCAACTTCAAGGTAGGAAGCAAGATGCTTTTGTTTATTTTTGGAGTGGAATTTTGAGGCCCAATCTGCAGAGAGTCTCCTTCATCATCTGGAAGACCATTGGAGCACGGAGAAGCCAGAAGTGGAGTCTGCCTCCAGACATTTCTAGGGAGCCAACCAGGTTTTAGACATTGAACCTCAGCCACTGTAGACTTCTAGCATGAAGGTAAGCAGCAAAAGGCCACGTGGGAGAATTATTGTTCTTGATTTACCCTTATTTTTTTAAATAGGAGGAGAATAGGTGCTTATCAAGCCTTCATTATAGTTAAAAAAAAAACAAAAACAAAGACTAAGCTCTAATTAGACTGTCTTATAAACAAATGAGATACAAAGTATATGAAAACCAAAAACAACTACCACTGAAGAAAACCAAAATCTCTTAGAGAAACCTCCCACCCTCTCTGCTTATAACACATGGGTTCTTCAGTCACAAATTTCAGCCTCTTTCTTGTCAGAAGCTGGAAGCTGATGAGCAGCTGAGCTCTGTGTCCACAGGCTTGTCCCAAGAGGAATCACCTCCCATAGCAGACAAGAAACATTACCCCAGGGGTACAACAACACTAGAATCTTGCCTTATTACTACCCTTAGGGTACACTGTATCATGGAATCTTTTTAATGAGGTCCTTTTGATACTGTACTGAATTAAGCCCCTTTGGTAGAAACATTTTCATGCATTCTGTTTGAAAGTAACTAGGTTAGAAGTTTAGGGTTAGAGGAGCTTCAGTTGTTTCTGTATTTTAAATCAAGGTCAAGCCAAGCTGCTTTACAATGTATTCTTCAATTTCAGGCATTTGTTACCTCTCCCATTCTGTCCCTTCCTCTTCCTGGGTCTGTACATTAACCTGCGAAGTTAATAAAAACACTAGCTAATGTGAACCCAGTCTTATTGTGTTCCAGGCACTGGCTAATAGTTTTATACACCTGATCACCTTTTGACATCAGCAACCTTGTAAACCAGTTTGATTATTATTCCTGCTTTACCCTTCAGGACAACAAAGTTTAGAGAGGTTAAATGACTTCCTTAGAATTACACAGTTAGGAAGAATCAGAACCACTTTAAACACAGGCATTGTGATCTCATTGCCAGGCTGCTCTTGCTAACATGACCAATTTCTGTAAGAACAGTGAGGGGAAGAAACACCAGGACAGGGTGTCTCGTAGACCCCATATAAGGACAGTTCCATGAGAATTAACTGGTTGCTACTTCATTGTAGGATTTCAATGACAGATATTTCCAACAATTCTGGGAGTGAGCATCTCCAAAATCTTGTTAGAAATAGAAAGGGCATGATGCTTAAAGGTACAAGGAATATATAGTGGTTTAACTGTTTGAAATGACAAATAAAATAGGCTCTTACTATCTGTTTATATTACAGATTTTGGAATAACTAATTGTGGCCTAAAAATTTGGGACACTATGCCCCTGTGTATCACCCTGGATACACTGGAAGGAAAACACCAATATAATGCCTATTCCTCAGAATTTATGTTTCTAATCACCTGATCACCTAGTATAAAAGCTGGTCCAGAAAGGAAAAATAAAGGCAATTAGTTTAGAGCCCAACTAGAAAATCTGACACTTTTTAATTTATATTCATGACCATTTCTCCCTACTGAAACTTCCTAATCAATATATGTTTGGAGAAAGTCCAACCTGCCCCAGAATAACCATATTTTAAAAAATTTAGATCTTTCTTTATAGCACTGGTGTGGGTAGTAGACTATGAGCCAGGGTTCTCATGTTCTAGCCCCTGTCCTGCTCTCCTTACTCACTTTAGGTAAACTATTTAACCTAGACCTATTCTGGCTCGGATTAAATCAGGGATTTTTAAATGCAGAGCCCATGGACTTTGAGCGAATTCATGGGTGAGATTCATAATTTATATAGATTTTTTAAAATTCCTTCAAGTTCTATGCAAGATCTTAAATGCAGTTTGGAGGGAAAAGAGTCCACAGTTTTCCATGAATTTTCAAAGACTCTGTGATCCCAAAGGGGGTTAGGAACCTCTGACCCGAATGATCTCTACAAGTCCTTCCTCAGTCAAACTTTTTTCTAATTGTAGTTTTTAGCGAATTCTCATAAAGTATGCATTTGGATTCTTTAAAGATTGCAACAGTCTCTTTAAGAGTTGACTTTGTAAACCACAGAAACAGGTGTGAACCACTGTGGGGTGACTCATAGCTTAATCTTCACTTTTTGTTCTGTCCTGGGTCCGGATGGATGAATCACTTGACCAGAGCATCTAGAGGCTCACTGTAGGGAGCTGGCTTTGAGACATTGCCTCTTTGTTTGGTATTAGATGCCCCTTCTGGATCTGTAAAGAGGTAGTTTTGGAAGAGGTAGTTTTGGAAGTGAGATGCAAAGACAGTCTTAGTAATGGCCAAACACCAAAAAGTTAAAGAGAATGGCCAACAAATATAAAAACCAACTAACCAAATTAAAACAAAATGAATGAACAAAAATAGTAGCTGTCCTATGTCTTAGCCTCTTATTCTATTTGTTGTTGCTGTTTTGTTTCTTCTGTCCCTTTACCAGTATTCAGTCAGTTCTTCTCCTAGTTTGTACACCCACAAGGGTACATAGATGTGATGTATATGTTAGGTGACTTGGTGTCAAGAAACACTCAGAAATTGGATTTTGGGGCTTATCTATCTGAAACCTGTAATGACTGTAACAAGGAATCCTGGGTTAAGAGGTAGTGTAGAGCAACATTACTAGCTCAGTGGAAGTGAGAACATCTTGTTTCCAAAAGATCCCTTCAGGAGCTCCAGATTAATTTATGCAGATCAGGGGTAAAAGAGGAGACCTAGTGATGAGACAATGTGTCTGAATTTTATCTATCTGATCTATTAAGTCTGGCAGCTGTCTGCAACTACTACAGCTGATAAAGTGGGCTCATCTGTAGTCACGGAATCTCCGTGAAGAAGTTATAATATATGACAATCCAGGAATTAGCTATCCAGGCAATTAGTTTAGAGCCCAAATATACCTGCAGGTCTTATGCTTTATCTGTTACAAGTTTATACCTGGGCTTTGGAAATTGTTGAAATATACATGTTTACATTCTCCATTCAAGTGGATTCCATTATTTATGCCATTATTTATAAAGAACTCTTTACCATGTTTGTTTCCCAGTCCACTCAGGATAGGTAGTATGTACTTAAGTAATATTTGCTAAAGTAGGAGCTCCTTACATCAGAGATGGTTGGTGGGTGAGCCTGAACTGTTTCCTGTTCTCTTGATGGAATTGATTCATTCAGTACATAAAGTATTCATCTTTTCTTGTTTTTCCCAGCTCTGTAACTCTATGATACGCCTGGTAACATCTATATATTTTTTATTTTTCCTGGTTGAAACACTTCAAGAAATGTCAGGCAATGATGTGTATTAGCCCATTTACCACAAGTTTTGTGTGTTTGTGAGTATGTTTATGATTGTATATTTTGGTAAATATGCAACAGGCAGAAAAAGCCTGTGGTTTTTCTTTTACAACGTAAAAGCAAGGTATAAGTTCTGTACAGTTGGAAGTAATGATAAATTTTAGAAATTATGAAGCTTGGATCTCCCTTTGGCTTTGGAATGAACTATATATTAAGCAAGATTTTGACTGGTGGATTTTGATAAAATATTTTGAGATGAATTGCTTACCTGAAAGATGACTGAATCCAGTAGATAAAGAAAAGTGACCAATAATGTGAAGCTTCTGCTAAGTCAAAATGAAAATCCTTTGGCATTTTCAATAGTGTTATGTGATGATAGGTAGTCTAGACACACATCAAAGGAAAATTGTAGGTGGTTAATATCTGTACACAAACTTTCAATTCCCTGGATCTGTGTAACTCCAAGAAATGGGTTGAGAGCAGAAAAGAAGGAGGATTAACTGAATTGTAGAAGGGGTGACTGTCTCTGTCACTTGTCCTTCCTTCCTGCATAGGAATTCTAGTAAACTAGACAGGGAGGATTGTGTGGAGAGAAAGCGAGCAATACACATGAAAATCTGTGGGGTAGGCATCAGGAGCTACCAGTAAACCTTTATTCTACAGGTGGAGATTTCCCTGATGAAATAAACATCTCTTCAAAAGTTTTAATCCCTTTGTGAAATAATACTGTGTGAAATAATACTAATTAAAGTCCCTCAGCACATGAGCACACACCATTTGTGAGGTTGCCACACACAAGTACTTATGTAGGGAAAAGAATGTATCTTACAAAAATGTTGCTTTGATGAGTATCATATTTGGAACCCTAATTGTGTCCCTTTAGGAAGCTAGTTTGACCAATAGTCATTCTTCATACTACTTTAGTTTAGCTTCCAGAAACCCATAGTGTTGATTTTTCTCGTAAACTTATTATTATTGAAATATAAGATACATACAGAAAATAGTGCACATCCTAATTGTACATCTTCATAAATTTCAACAAAGTAGGCCTTCCCCTGAAAACAATACCCATTATCAAGATAAAAAGCATTACCGTTTTCGTGAGTTTTCCTCATGCCCCACACCAGCCATTAACTTAAGAAAGGTGATCACTATGTGACATCCATCCACCCACATAGATTAGTTTTGCTTCACTTTGAACTTCACAGATGTGGAAACATACAATAATACTCTTGTATTTGGCTTCCTATCGTATTTGAGAGATTCATTTATGATGTTACATGTATCAGTAGTTCACACTTTTTCATTGCTATTCTATTGTATCAATACACCCCAAATTATCAATTCCACTGCTGATGAATGCCTGAGTTGTTTCCAATTTTTGACTATTGACATTCTTGTACATGTGTTTTGTTAGACACAGTACTCATTTCTGTTGAGTATATACCTAGGAATGGAATTTTTAGACCAGGGAGTATGCACATATTCAACTTTAGTAAATACGCACAAGAGTTTTTGAAAGTGATTGAAATTTTGAAATTTACAGTTCCTCCTGCAGTGTATAAGGGTTCCTCTTGCTCTACATTAACACTAACACTGAATAAAGTTAGTTATACTGGTGGGTATGCAATAAAACCTTACTGTGGCTTTAATTTGCACTTCTCTGATCAATGATGCCTAGGAAACCTTTATATGAATATTGGTCATTTGGATATTCTCTCTTATGAAATATATGTTAAGTCTATTGCCCATTTTAGAAATTGTATTGTCTCTCTTTTCCTTATTGATTGGTAAGTGTTTTTGTATATTATGAAGAAGTCCTTCTCCTGTAAATGTACTGAAAATATCTTTAACTCAATGTCTTCCTTTTTCCTATCTTAATGTTATCTTTTGGTGATGCAAGTTCTTAATTTTAATAAAATCCAACTTACCAACATTTAACCCCATTGTTTGAGCTTTTTGTGCTCACCCCAAGGGAATAAACTTTTTCCAGTTTTCATAAACTTTATTGTTTTACTTTCACATTTAGTCTATGATCTACATAATATCTGGTGGTGTAAGTCTTCCAACTTTGTTCTTCTTCAGAATTTCTTTGGCTATTTTTGGTATTTTGCATTTCCATATCCACTTTAGAATCAGTATGTCAAGTTCCACACAAAAAAACCTGCTACGAATTATTATGATTGGAATTGTACTGACTATAGATAATTTGGAGAGAATTTATATTTTACAATATTGAGTCTTCCAATTCATGAACAAGGTCTATTCCTTCTTTTATGTGGGTATTTAATTTCACTCAGCATTATTTTGTGGTTATTGGAGACTTTGCATTATATCAATATATCCATGATTTATTACTATTTAACATAAATTGTATATTTATATTAATTATAGATAATATAAATTCATATTTTTACCACTTCCCAGAACACTTTTTACTCCCATGTTTTGTATTATGGTTTTCTTTTATTATGCTATTGAGTATTTCTTTGTGCTTCCTTATAATAAATATTCTTATCCTAGCCCCACATGACTACTGATATGATTTTTGTTTTTAATAGTTTTTTGTTTTCCAGAAGGTCACCTGGACAGAATCATACAATTACTCAAGTTATACTTTGTGTATGGTTTTTTTCACATGGTGTAATGCTTTTGAGATTCATACATATTGTTGCATGTATCAATAGTTAATTCCTTTTTAATGACTGAGGAGTATTCCATTATGTGGAGCTACTACAACTTGTTTATCCATTCACTGTTTAATTGACACTGTTTAAAATTTTGGGTTATTATGAATAAAGCTGCTATAAACATTCTGCAGAGGTCTTTGTATAGAAATACGTTCTCATTTCTCTTGCATAATACATATCTGATAAAGATCTTGTGCCCAGAATAAATAAAGCTCTCTTATCAGTCAATAATAAGAAAATGAGCAATTCAATTTAAAAATGGGAAGACATTTTGAACATACATTTCAAAGAAAATACACAAGATACTCAATGTTATTAGTCGTTAGAAAAACATGAATTAAAATCACAATGAGATACTGTTTTACAGTATTTTAATGGCTAAAATTAAAAAAAATAAAAATTACAAAAGCAATTTCTTATGAGAGATGTGCAGGAATTGGAACTCTCATTCATTGCTGATGGAAATGCAAAATTGTACAACCAGTTTGTTTTTTATCCATTTTAATGAACTGATATCACAAGTTATTATTGTTTTATATAGTAATATTAATAAAATTTTACTTATGCACATATGTACAACTTCCATTGCTCCTCTCTCCTTCTCACTTTTTTCTGCATTTCTGCCAGGGGTTATTTTCCTTCTGCTTAACAACTCTCTGTAGTACTTCTCTTAGTACAAGGCTTCTGGTGATAAAGTCTCTGTTTTTGGTTGTCTGGAAATGTATTTATTTTGCCTCCACTTTTATAGGATATTTTCTGCATATATAAATCCAGGCTTGCAGTTTTCTCTTCACACTTCATATAATTCATTCCACTGTCTTCTGGCTTCCATTGTTTCTGTTAAGAAGTCAGTCATAAATCTTATTGTTTACATGACTTTTGTGACCCCAGATTTCTGAAATTCTTGAAAAAAAAAGTTTTATTCATACCTCAAATAATCCTCATATTTCTTCATATAAAAAGGAGGAATATGCTCAATATGTGTTTCAAATTTATAACAGAACATTTGTTGGGTTCATTCACCCATAAATATCTTCCTGGCTTCAAAAGCATGTTAATCTTAGTTTCACAAAATCCCTGGGAAATAGGGAGTAGCTGGTTTTCTAAATGAGGACGATGTGGAGTATAGGGCTTGTCTGAGGCCACCCAGGGAGAAGAGCTGGACAGTTAAGTGTAGAATCTGACAATGGAATCTTATTTTTCAGATGCTAAATCTTTCCCTCTTATAGAATATAGTAATGACCAAACCTCTATTCCTGCCATAGTGTTACAGAAATTAGTCTTTCATTATTATGTATTCTGGGGTCCACAAGGGGAACTTAACAGACATGGGTTAAATGCAGGTAGGCTGCCTTCATGAATACAGAAGGACCATGAGAGAGAGGATGGAAACCCTTTGACTGAATGATGCAGCTGTTGACAACCTCTGTCCAGTTTATTTGTACTTTGGAGTTCTGGCATTAATTATGTAAACAAGCTTCAGTGTTTCTTGTTCTAAATTATTTTTATTAGGAAGAAAATGAAAAGTAAAGTAAATTTAGAGAAGAGGTAGAAGGAAGAGATTAGAAGCAAGATAAAAATTGGAAGATGGAAGAGGTGAGGTAGAAAACAGGTTGTGACAATTAGGGATACTATATGAAAAACATGATAGCTGGCATGGAGGAGATACTAGATAAATTGACGTTGCTGATACTGTTATTGTAATTATGTTGCCATATGTAGTCATAGATTAGAACACACAATTTGTTCTGACATGTGACTGCAACTATGGGATATTTTGGCACTAAACTATTTAACTATTTTCAAATTATTCTTGCAACATTTAAACATTAACATTTAAAGAGAGATTGCTTAGACTTCTTACTTATGTTTAAAAAATTCCAAGGTAAACACCTAAATAAACAAGCAAAACAAGAACAATACTTATAGTATAAGAATAAGAGCAGTATCATGGACAATCAAAGCCAAGGTACTTTTACATCGTTACCTTTTGTGTTTTTTTCTTTCTTTTTTTTAATGTTTTCTGAATACTTTGACAGGATGAGAATCTTCTAGAGATTGTTTTATCCTCTGATTTTTAAATAATTTTCTTTAGATTGAAGATCTTTTCCTTGTTAAGATTTCTGTAATTCTATGCCATGATGGCATGGTATAATTAAGTTAATAAAAGCAAGTAAACAATTAGGAGGAAATTCAGCTTGTGTTTAAGAAAATAATGAGTGGGAAAGACATTTGTGAGGAAGAAAACAATTAATAACGTGACTGAAGTGCCCCAGGGAAATATTAGCTGACAACGACTTCTTGTGCAGCCAGTCAATACAGGCAATTGGGCAGAGTTGAGGAAGATGGCGGAAGAGTAAGACACAGAGATCACCTTTCTCCCCACAGATACATCAGAAATACATATCTACACGTAGAACTGCTCCTATAGAACATCCACTGAACGCTGGCAGAAGACCTCAGACCTCCCAAAAGGCAAGAAACTCTCCACGTACCTGGGTAGGGCAAAAGAAAAAAGAATAAACAGAGACAAAAGAATAGGGACGGGACCTGCATCAGTGGGAGGGAGCTGTGAAGGGGGAAAGATTTCCACAATAGGAGCCCCTTCACGGGTGGAGACTGCGGGTGGTGGAAGGGGGAAGCTTCGGAGCCACGGAGGACAGCACAGCCACAGGGGTGCAGAGAGCAAAGTGGATAGATTCTCACATAGAGTATTGGTGCCAACCAGCACTCACCAGCCCGAGAGGCTTGTCTGCTCACCCACCAGGCCAGACGGAGGCTGGGAGCTGAGGCTTGGGTTTTGGTCAGATCTCAGGGAGAGGACTGGGGTTGGCAGCGTGAACACAGCCTGAAGGGGTTAGTGCACCACGGCTAGCCGGGAGGGAGTCCGGGAAAAAGTCTGGACCTGCGGAAGAAGCAAGAGACTTTTTCTTCCCTTTTGTTTCCTGGTGCGCGAGGAGAGGGGATTCAGAGCTCTGCTTAAAAGAGCTCCAGAGACGGGCACGAGCTGCGGCTAACAGTGCAGACCCCAGAGACGGGCACGAGATACAAATTCTGCTGCTGCCGCGACCAAGAAGCCTGTGTGCAAGCACAGTTCGCTATCCACACCATCCCTCCCGGGAAGCTGTGCAGCCCGCCACTGCCAGGGTCCTGTGATCCAGGGACAACTTCCCTTGGGAGAACGCATGGCATGACTCAGGCTGCCGCAACGTCACGCCGGCCTCTGCCGCCGCATGTTCGCCCCATATCCATACCCCTCCTTCCCCCAGGCCTGAGTGAGCCAGAGCCCCCGAAGCAGGTGCTCCTTTACCCTGTCTTATCTGAGTGAAGAACAGACGCCCTCAGGTGACCTACACGCAGAGGCAGGGCCAAATACAAAGCTGAACCCCGGGAGCTGTGCGAACAAAGAAGACAAAGGGAAATTACTCCCAGCAGCCTCAGGAGCAGCGGAATAAATCTTCACAATCAACCTGATGTACCCTGCATCTGTGGAATACCTGAATAGACAACGAATCATCCCAAATTGAGGAGGTGGACTTTGAGAGCAAGATATATTATTTTTTCCCCTTTTCCTCTTTTTGTGAGTGTGTATGTGTATGCTTCTGGGTGAGATTTTGTTTGTAAAGCTTTGCTTTCACCATTTGTCCAAGGTTCTGTCCATCCGTATTATTTTTTAAATTTATTCTTAATAATTATTTTTTATTTTAAAACTTTATTTTATTTTATATTACTTTATTTTATTTTATCCTCTTTCTTTCTAATTTTTCTCCCTTTTATTCTGAGCCGTGTGGATTAAAGGCTCTTGGTTCTCCAGCCAGGAGTCAGTGCTGTGCCTCTGAGGTGGGAGAGCCAACTTCAGGACACTGGTCCACGAGAGACCTCCCAGCTCCACGTAATATCAAATGGCGAAAATCTCCAAGATATCTCCATCTCAACACCAAGACCCAGCTTCACTCAATGACCAGCAAGCTACAGTGATGGACACCCTATAGCAAACAACTAGCTAGACAGGAACACAACCCCACCTATTAGCAGAGAGGCTGCCTAAAATCATAATAAGGCCACAGACACCACAAAACACACAACCAGATGTGGACCTGTCCACCAGAAAGACAAGATCCAGCCTCATCCACCAGAACACAGGCACTAGACCCCTCCACCAGGAAGCCTACACAACACACCGAACCAAATTTAGCCACTGGGGACAGACATCAAAAACAACGAGAACTATGAACCTGCAGACTGCAAAAATGTGACCCCAAACACAGTAAGATAAGCAAAATGAGAAGACAGGAAAACACACAGCAGATGAAGGAGCAAGATAAAAACCCAACAGACCTAACAAATGAAGAGGAAAAAGTCAGTCTACCTGAAAAATAATTCAGAATAATGATAGTAATGATGATCCAAAATCTTGGAAATAGAAGAGACAAAATGCAAGAAACCTTTAACAAGGACATAGAAGAACTAAAGAAAAAACAGGCAATGATGAAAAACACAATAAATGATATTAAAAATACTTTAGAAGAGATCAGTAGCAGAATAACTGAGGCAGAAGAACGGATAAGAGATCTGGAAGATAAAATAGTCGAAATAAATACTGCAGGGCAGAATAAAGAAAAAGAATGAAAAGAACTGAGGGCAGTCTCAGAGACCTCTGGGACAACATTAAACGCACCAACATTCAAATTATAGGGGCCCCAGAAGAAGAAGAGAAAAACAAAGGGACTGAGAAAATATTTGAAGAGATTATAGTTGAAAACTTCCCTAGTATGGGAAAAGAAAGAGTTAGTCAAGTCCAGGAAGTACAGAGAGTCCCATACAGGATAAATCCAAGGAGAAACATGCCAAGACACATATTAATCAAACTGTCAAAAATTAAATACAAAGAAAACATATTAAAAGCAGCAAGGGAAAAACAACAAATAACACACAGGGGAATCCCCATATGGTTAACAGCTGATCTTTCAGGAAATGTCTGCAAGCCAGAAGGGAGTGGCAGGACATATTTAAAGTGATGAAGGAGAAAAAACTACAACCAAGATTTCTCTACCCAGCAAGGATCTCATTCAGGGTTGATGGAGAAATTAAAACCTTTACAGACAAGCAAAAGCTGAGAGAGTTCAGCACCACCAAACCAGCTGTACAACAAATGCTAAAGGACCTTCTCTAGGCAAGAAACACAAGAGAAGGAAAAGACCTACAATAACAAACCCAGAACAATTAAGAAAATGGGAATAGGAACATACATATCAATAATTACCTTAAATGTAAATGGATTAAATGCTCCCACCAAAAGACACAGACTGGCTGAATGGATACAAAAACAAAACCTATATACATGCTGTCTACAACAGACCCACTTCAGACCTAGGGACACATACAGACTGAAAGTGAGGGGATAGAAAAAGATATTCTATGCAAATGGGAATCAAAAGAAAGCTGGACTAGCAATTCTCATAGACAAAATAGACTTTAAAACAGACTATTACAAGAGACAAATAAGGATACTACATAACGATCAAGAATTCAAACCAAGAAGAAGTTATAACAATTGTAAATATTAATGCACCCAACATAGGAGCACCTCAATACATAAGGCAAATACTAACAGCCATAAAAGGGGAAATCGACAGTAACACATTCATAGTAGAGGATGTTAACACCCCACTCTCACCAATGAACAGATCATCCCAAGAGAAAATAAACAAGGAAACACAAGCTTTAAATGATACATTAAACAAGATGGACTTAATTGATATTTATAGGACATTCCATACAAAAACAACAGAATACACACTTTTCTCAAGTGCTCATGGAACATTCTCCAGGATAGATCATATCTTGGGTCACAAATCAAGCCTCAGTAAATTTAGGAAAATTGAAATTGTATCAAATTGTATACCGTTCACAATGCTATGAGGTTGGATATCAATTACAGGAAAAGATCTGTAAAAAATACAAACACATCAAGGCTAAACAATACACTACTTAATAACGAAGTGATCACTGAAGAAATCAAACAGGAATTTTAAAAAAAACCTAGAAACAAATGACAATGAAGACACGATGATCCAAAACCTAAGCGATGCAGCAAAAGCAGTTCTAAGAGGGAAATTTATAGCAATACAACCCTACCTTAAGAAACAGGAAACATCTCAAATAAACAATCTAACCTTGCACCTAAAGCAATTAGAGAAAGAAGAAGAAAAAAAACCTAAAGTTAGCAGAAGGAAAGAAATCATAAAGATCAGATCAGAAATAAATTAAAAAGATATGAATGAAATGATAGCAAAGATCAATAAAACTAAAACCTGGTTCTTTGAGAAGATAAAATAATTGATAAACCATTAGCCAAACTCATCAAGAATAAAAGGAAGAAGACTCAAATCAATAGAATTAGAAATGAAAAAGGAGAAGTAACAACTGACACTGCAGGAATACAAAGGATCATGAGAGATTACTAAAAGCAACTCTATGCCAATAAAATGGACAACCTGGAAGAAATGGACAAATTCTTAGACATGTACAAGCTGCCGAGACTGAACCAGGAAGAAATAGAAAATATGAACAGACAAATCACAAGCACTGAAATTGAAACTGTGATTAAAAATGTTCCAACAAATAAAAGCCCAGGACCAGATGGCTTCACAGGCGAGTTCTCTCAAACATTTAGACAAGAACTAATACCTATCCTTCTCAAACTCTTCCAAAATATAGCAGAGGAGGGAACACTCCCAATCTCATTCTATGAAGCCAACAACACTCTGATACCAAAACTAGACAAGGATGTCACAAAGAAAGAAAGCTACAGGCCAATATCACTGATGAATATATATGCAACAATCCTCCACAACTTACTAGCAAACAGAATCCAGCAGCACATTAAAAGGATCATACAGCATGATCAATTCCCACAGCCAACCTCATCCTCAATGGTGAAAAACTGATACCATTTCCACTAAGATCAGGAACAAGACAAGGTTGCCCACTCTCACCACTCTTATTCAACGTAGTTTTGGAACTTTTCACCACAGCAATCAGAGAAGAAAAGAAACAAAAGAAATCCAAATTGGAAAAGAAGAAGTAAAGCTGTCACTGTTTGCAGATGACATATACTATACTAAGACCAAAAGACAACCCTCAGAATGGGAGAAAACATTTGCAAATGAAGCAACTGACAAAGGATTAATCTCCAAAATTTACAAGCAGCTGATGCAGCTGAATAACAAAAAAACAAACAACACAATCCAAAAATGGGCAGAAGATCTAAATAGACATTTCTCCAAAGAAGATATACAGATTGCCAACAAACACATGAAAGAATGCTCAACATCATTAATCATTAGAGAAATGCAAATCAAAACTACAATGAGATATCATCTCACATTGGTCAGAATGGCCATCATCAAAAAATCTAGGAACAATAAATGCTGGAGAGAGTGTGGAGAAAAGGGAACACTCTTACTTTGTTGGTGGGAATGTAAGTTGATAGAGCCAGTATGGAGAACAATATGGAGGTTCCTTAAAAAACTAAAAATAGAACGACCATACGACCCAGCAATCCCACTACTGGGAATATACCCTGAGAAAACCATAATTCAAAAAGAGTCATGTACCGCAATGTTTATTGCAGCTCTATTTACAATAGCCAGGACATGGAATCAACCTAAGTGTCCATCAACAGATGAATGGATAAAGAAGATGTGGCACATATATACAATGGAATATTACTCAGCCATAAAAAATGACATTGAGTTATTTGTAGTGAGGTGGGTGAACCTAAAGTCTGTCATACAGAGTGAAGTAAATCAGAAAGAGAAAAACAGATACCGTATGCTAACACATATATATATGGAATCTTAAAAAAAAAAAAAAAAGTATATGGGGAGGGGGAAGGGTAAGCTGTGACAAAGTGAGAGAGTGGCATGGACATATAAACACTACCAAACGTAAAATAGATAGCTAGAGGGAAGCAACCGCATAACACAGGGAGATCAGTTAGGTGGTTTGTGACCACCTAGAGGGGTGGGATAGGGAGGGTGGGAATGAGGGAGATGCAAGAGCGAAGAGATATGGGAACATATGTATATGTATAACTGATTCACTTTGTTTTAAAGCAGAAACTAACACACAATTGTAGAGCAATTATACTCCAATAAAGATGTTAAAAAGAAAAAACAAAAAACAGACAATTGATGCAGTGACAGACTTTACAGGGAACATTAAAAAGCCCAGATGGCTCAAGTTTACATGTTTACAGAGTAGTTGGGAAAGGCAGTTCTGCAAGTTCCACTCAGGTAAGTAGAAGAATTTTAGTTCTGAGGACAAGAACAAAGTTGAAAAGGGGTTGGACAGGAAGGAAAAGAAAAAGAGAAAGGAGGCAAGTGAAAGTAAAATGAAAAGATGGTGAGGTTGAAATGATACGGGAGAAGATGAGAAAGTAAAATAAATATAGCAAAGAGAAAGAAGGGTGAAGGAAGATGAAAATGGGATTTGGAAATAACAATAAAAAACAAGAAAAGACTGGTAAAGATGTTCTGGTTTTCTAGTAACTAATGTCTTAGTTTTAATTTTTTTATGCTATATTGGAAGTAAATAGTTTGAGGAAAAAGGAAAAGGAAGTATTTTAAGCAACTTCAACTCTGCACTATTCCATTGCCTTACAACAGTGACTTTTATGTTGTAGTTAGAATAGCTTTGGGATTCATCTACAATGTGGTTTGCTATGGTTCTGTGATAAAAACATTAACAAATGCCACCCCCTAAATAAGGTGTTTATGAAGAGTGATATTAGATTGTTTACATAATGGCATATCTGGCCAATGGTTGGGTTAAAATTTATTCTCAAAGAATGAAGTGAGCAATTATAAACTTTGAATAGGTGGAAAAATAATTCTGGTGTTTACAAACCTAATAATGACATAAATCAGTTTAATCATCTGAATTAAGGGCAGGGTTCCCCAATAATGGCACTATTGACATTTAGACTAGATAATTCTCTCTGGGGGGAGGGCCGTCTTCTGCATTGTAAAATGTACAGTACCCTTGACCTCTACCCACTAGATGCTAGTAGCAAACTTTTCTTACCTCCCACCAGAGTTGTGACAATCAAAATGTCTTCAGATATTGCCAAATGTCCTCAGTGAGCAAAATTGCCTCCAGTGGAGAACCACTGCATTAGAGGCATTGACAGAAGTTTACCAATTCAATATATCAAGAAAAAAAGTTGGATAGATTTAAATTAATATATCTGTGCATATATCTGTGCTCCCTCATTTGAGATTTTTCTAAAATATTTTCATAACTGTTATTCCTTTCTTAATTCATGCACATTCCTTGAGAGAAAATCAGGGCAGATGATATTATACCTCTTTTTCCAAGGAAAACTGAGATACAGAAGAAAAGTGGGCTGTCCAAATCACACAATGTCTTAGTTTGGGTTCTCCCAGAAGAAGACCCTGAGACAATTATCTTTGTGCAAGTAGTTTATTTGAGAGATGCTCCCAGGAAACCTCAGTTGAAGAAGTAAATAAAGAAAGGTAGGCAAACAATAAATTAATTCATTACGTTGAACTGAAGTTTAATCCTGCTGAGAAACTCTGAGGACCAGTGTAAGATGCACCTCAATTTATCTCATCTGAGGGGCAAAGTACTGAAGTATTTATATACCAATTCATACCAGTAATTAATTAGGGGCTGACCCTGGGATGAGGATGTGGTAGATGGAATAATGACCCTCCCAACAATGTCCACTTCTTAATCCCTGGAACATGTGAAGATGTTACCTTACATGGAAAAATAGACCTTCCATGGACGATTAAGTTTTGAATCTCAACATGTGGAGATTATCCTGTGTTATCCAGGTTGCCTCAGTGTAGTCCCAAGGGTCTTTATACATGAAAGAAGGAGGCAGGAAAATTAGAGTCAGAGAAGAAGATGTGACAATGGTGTCAGAGTCAGAGTACTACAATGTGAGAAAGACTCATCTATTTATTACTGGCTTTGAAGATAAAAGGGGGCCATAACAGAAAAAGAGACACAGACGTAGAGAACAAATGTATGGACACCAAGGGGGAAAGGGGGGGTGGTAAAAATTGGGAGATTGAGATTGACGTATATACACTAATATATATAAAATAGATAACTAATGAGAACCTTCTGTATAGCACAGGGAACTCCACTTCGCTGTATAGTAAAAACTAACACAACATTGTAGTACAACTATACCCCAATAAACATTAAAAACAAAAATGAGATGGGAGTGACATCTGGAAACTTGCAGTGCACAGGTCATACAAAGACTAGCAGCTTGCACCTCCTCCCCTGGAAGCCCAGCCACCTGCTGTGCGGAAGTCCAGGCTGGGTTACTGAATGATTTCAGACCACAGGAAGAGAGTCCTGGAAGACAAGAGGCCACGTCGGTCATTCCACATGAATAAGCCCAGCTGACACTCCATGGAGAAGAAGTGCCCAGCAAATCCTGCATGAATTCCTGACTCACAGAGTTGTGGAAAAGAACAAATTGCTGTTGTGTTAAGCCACTAAGTTTGGGGTGGTTGGTTAAGCAGCAATAAATAATGACTACAGTGGGGATAACGGGGAGGACACAGTGCTGAGCTGCTTGCCACATAAGAGGAGAGCATGAGTAAAATGAGAATGCATGTACAGAGTATTTGGGGGTGCCCTAAATTGAGTATATCACTCTGGCTAGAGAGCTGTTTCAGATTAGCAATTGCAGAATGTAGATCAATAAACTGGGCCCAGGTAACTTTAATGTGGGAGGGAGATCTTCAAGACTCTTCATCAATGCCCTCTGCAGCATTGCTGTCAGTGCCCTTTCAGCAGACCCCTGCCCTTTTGCTTCAGTGTGCACCAGGTCAACATCCAACCACCAGCACCAGCATTTCATTGCCTGAGTGTTTTGTTGTTGTTGTTTGGCTCCTGAAGCCCTTCTGCCTATGCAAACAGGACAGAAATGCTGTGGAAAGAATGCCTGTGAGTCTAATGACTGATGGGAGTTGGTGTATAAATATCCCAGCTCAGGGGGACTCACCCTAAGGCAGGTGTTCTACACTGGGTCCCAGAGTTCCCTTGGTAGAATTAAATCCCAGTTGCCCACAATGGTAACTTGGTTCATAATGCACTTTAATGGCTGCCTTCCCTTCTCTGTCATTTAACCCCACTTCCTACTGGTATTTCCTTCCTACTGTAGGTCCTGAGATCACCTCCCAATAAACTGCTTTCCTTTGGAGAACTCCCCCCGAAAAAAGGGGGGGGGCATGAGCCAAGGAATGTGGGAAGAATGTGGAAAATGCAAGAAAATGAATTCTTCCTTAAAGCCTCCAGAAAGGAATGGAGCCCTGCAAACACCTTGATTTTAGCCCAGTGAGACCCATTTCAGACTTCTGGCCTCCAGAATTATGTATTAAGTATGCATTTGCTAAGCCACTAAATTTTTGGTAATTTGTTACAGAAACAATAGAAAACTAATACAGATTTTGGAACCAGAAGTGGGATGCTGATATAAAAAGTATGTAGACATGGCTTTGAAATTGAGCAGTGGGCAGAAGCTGGAGGAATTTTGAGTAGAAAAAGCCTAGATTGCTTTGAGCAGTTTTAGTTAGAAATATGGATGTTAATTTGTCTGTTAGTAAGGACTTGAAAGAAGTGATGAGAATGGTTGAGAAAATGCATATAATTTCAGAAAATACCTAAGGTGTCATAGACTATTTACAGAAATAGTGACAGAAAACTTAGCTGAATTGTGTTCTGAAGCTATGCAGAAAGCAAATTTGTAAATGATGAATTTGGAGAATTAGCTGAAGAGATTCCCAAGAAAAATGTTGAAGGTGCAACCTGGTTTCTTCTTGCTGCTCATTGTAAAGTGCAAGAGGAAGAAGATAGGTGGAAAGAAAAGATGTTAAACAAAAAAGGACTAGGATTGGAGATTGGGGAAATTCTCAACCTATCTAGATTGCAAAAAATGCTGCCATTAGAAGAGTCACTGACAAGAAAGTGTGCTCTGGAGAGAAAGCCAAGCATGTGGCTAAACAGCCTTATGTTAGTGCCTTAAAAGGATGAAAAGTTCAGATCATTCAGTCACACAGAGGGCTCTTTGAAGAGATTAGACATGCGACTCATGAATTACCTAAGGTGTCTCAGAAGGAGCTAGGAATAGAGGTGAGATTATCCCAGAAAGATATGTAATGGAGCTACTTTTCTAATGGAATGAATCTTACTGACATACACAGGAGATCCACAAGATTCTTGAGAATTTTATACCAGCAGAAATACTGCCAGCTTGGAATAAAACGTGCAGAGAGAGGACAAAATGAAAGAAAGCACTTGGACCTGCACAATTCTGTAGGCAATAATAAAGGCTAATAAAATTACACATCTGAAAAACTGTGCTACCTTTCATGTAAAAGGAAGAATGATTCAGAGTGCAGGGCCACAGAAGATTATTCTCAGGCCTTCAAACAGAAAGCCTAGCTGGCTTTTGAAGCAGCTTGGCATCAATGACCTTTTTTTTTTTTTTTTTTTCCTTACATGTTCTCCCTTTTTGAACAGGACTGTGTATAGTTGTTACTCTATGCCTGTTCCACCATTGTATGCTGGGAGCAGATAACTTGTTTTGTAGTTTCACAGGTCCATAGATGGAGAAAACTTTTGCCCTAAGATGTATCATACACAGAGTGTCACCAATATCTCATTTAGATGATGAGATTTGGAACTTCAGAGCTGATGAGGTTTAGGTGAGGTCTTTTGAACTTTAAGTTGATACTTTAAGTTTTAAGTTGATTGAGACCTTGGAGATATTGTGATGAAGTGACTTCATTCAGCATGTAAAAAGATGTGAATCTTTTCCAGGACATAGTGTGGACTGTGGTAGGCAGAAAAACGGTCCCTCAAAGATGTTCATATCCTAATTCCTGGAACCTGTAAACATGTTACCTTACATGGAAAAAGGGACTCTGCAGGTGAGTTAAGAACATTGAGATAGAGATATTTTCTTGGATTATCTGAGCGGGCCCAATGTAATCACAAGGGTCTTTATAAGTGAAAGAAAGATGTAGGCGAGTCAGAGTCAGAGAAGGAGATGTGACAGTGGAGTAAGTCAGAGTGATGCCATGTGAGAAAGTCAGATGATGCGATACTGGCTTTGAAGATAGAAGGGAGCCATGAGCCAATGAATATGGGAAGCCTCTAGAAGATGAAAAGACAAGAAAATGGATTCTTCCCTAGAGCATTCAGAAAGGAATGCAGCTCTGCCAACAGCTTGCTTTTAGCCCAGTAAAACCCATTTCAGACTTCAATAAGTATTTTTAAGCCACTAAATATGTGGTAATTTATTATGTATGCAATAGGAAACTAATAGAGGGGTAATTATTTCTTTAGTACTTCTGACCTGTAGTATGCTCAGTTAGAGAGATGTGCAAGTTCTGGCAGTCACAAGTTGGGCTGACACAGTGCAGTGGAAGGGGTCACAAGGTACGGAGATGGGCTCAAAATCTGCCTACAACACAACCTGTAGTGGCAGAACTAAGTCTTGAATTTACAGTTTTTGACTCCCAATTCAGTCTATTCTATTATACCATCAATGTTAAATAAAGCCACAAAAATCACTATTCTAAGTAAAAAGCTTAGTTTTTAAAACTATATTTCAGTCAGTGTCCATTGATGAAAACTTCTTCTCTACCTGGCTGTTCAGTGGAAAAATTCAATATGGAGACTGACTACAAAGGTGTTGGGAGAACTGAAAATGCAGAGGAAGTTGAAACAGCTCATAGATTAGCAACATCATAAAGCTTCTGCCACCTTAAGTCTGGAGCAACAAAGGCAGGAGTGGTGTTCTCAGAACCCAAGGGGTGAGCTCACACAACAGGAGCTAAGATGATGCATGTACAGCTCTATATATTTCTGAATTGTTGTATCAAATAATTTGCCAGTGATGACCTACTCTACTGGAGGAGAGCAATGATATGGTTAATGTAAACATTTTAAGAACAGGTTACTATGTGATTAATATTTTTAGTAGTTATTTTAACTCCTTAATTAGGTTGAAGAACATTGGAAACATGGAAAGGAGCATCTTTGCATTCTTGGAAGTTCAGCACCCTGAATAATTACTGTCCATTTTTGCTAAGCTAGTGGTTTTCTTTAAGGAATCTAAGATGACAACTGAGGTTGGTTTTCTTCCCATCCAAGACTGTTTGCTCACTTTAGCTACATCCCCATAGAGGCAGATAGATCTTGGAGAAAAATATCTTCAATAAGGTTTGTTTCCATCAGCATCTCAGCAGGAAACAGCACCATCAAATGGAGAGTTGAGGAGAGTTTAAAGAAAAGACTATTTACAAATTTATAGGAGGTTGAGGAAAACCAACAGGGGATGACAAAGCACATGGGGCTATTAACATCAGGGAGTTTTTATCACCCCTTAGATAAATGGAACAAGGGGAGGTAGAATTTACCAGAAGAGGAAGGGTCTGTGGCTGTAGATGTGGCTTTTCTGTGGGAGAGGGGCCACCCAAACCAATGCATGACCTATGAGGGAGGAATGCAGTCACTGCCAACCAAAGTCTGAAGTGAGGGAGATGGCAGAAAACACCCTGATTCCACTCTCTGCTCTCCCTCCTTTCCTCCCTTCCTCATTTGTCTCTCCAGGCATCTCCTGCTTATTTAGTGCATCTCTTTGGCCAAACCCAATTGGAAACCAGTGGGCAAAGGAGCCCATTTTGGCAGGCCTCAGAGCAGAGTGGAAAAGGGCCTGGAGGGGCAAAAGGAGAATATCCAGGTGATAATTACCTCAAGAAACACTTGAGGTAATTAATTAATTACTTAATACAATTAATTGTTAATTGTATTAACAAATCCTCTAACAATCAAAATAATTTTGAATTTGTAATCCTTCAGACACAAATCAGAATTCACATATTTTGAAAAAAGAGAAAAATTTGCTGTGTAATTGAAAGCATAAATATAATTGATTTGGGGTGGGAAGTTGTCACAACCTTCCTGATATAAAGATATGAAAGCACTTTAAAGGCTTTTACATGCAAATAATGAATTTGGTAGTTTAAATAACTTTTATCCATATTTTTAAAAAAGCAAACATACCACCAAACTGCTGTCAATCCTTCTTTGCTTATCCAGAGATGAATGTAATTCACCTTGCTTTAAAAAAATATCTTTGAATGCACTTTTTACTATCCAGTTGGCTTTCCCAAACCCAGTCTGACAGGCAGGGATTGTCTGTGATCACATGCTTGTCTCTGGTATGTCTATTCTGGACATGACAACAGCCATTACATAAGCAAAACATGGAGAGTCTGATATCTCACTTGATCTTGTATATTATTTCTTTTCCTTTGTGTTAGCTCTTCTGCACCTGTGTTTGAGTTAACTCTTGGCCCTGAGGACATTTGGGGGTTGATTAGAATATTTAAAAAGCAGTGACTAAATGGATCTCATAATTAGTTGATTGTCTGTGTAGCCAGACAGAAGAGCTTGTTGTATTGGTACAGGAGCTCAAAGGAAGTACCCCTTTTGAGAAGTTAATAAACGTCCACCTTTTCAGGTCTGACCTGGTCATTTGGTATTAGAGACCATGGGGTCATGCGCAGGACAAAAAGCTTCCTCTAGAACCTTTGTTGGAAGTATTTTGTTTTGAAAGAGCAAGTATTAAGCTGGAGGATTTAGTCACTGGGTGAAGACTTGGGAATGGATTGGACAGGATTGAGGGGGTGGCATTTTATTTTATCTATTGGGATTGAACCTCTCCCTTCAGCCAGAATAACAAGGAGGAGGAAGGATGAGAAGAGGAAGGGTGTAGAGAGAAGGACAGAGAGAGAGCCAGAAATTCTAATATAGATGGAGTCAATGGAATAAACATTTTTGTTTATTCCTTCATCCTTTCCCATCACTGTCTCTCTTTTTTGGTGCTCTTGTTGCTTCCTGAATTTCCCCTATCACAGTACTAACAAAATGCACTGTGATTGCTTAATTTTCTTCTAGACCAGCACTTCCAATAATTCTGTAATGATGGGAATGTTCTGTATCTGCACTGAGGTTATTGAGTAGTAGAAATGTGGCTAGTGTGACTGAGGAGCTGAAATTTAAATTTTAATTAATTTAAATTTTACTTAATTTTAATTAATTTAAATTAAATAGTCACATGTGGCTAGTTGCTACCATATTGAACCTCAGAGATCTAGACTATCTGCTTTGTGAGGATAGGGACCACATAGGTTATCACAGTGTGCCTGAATAATAGTAGGCGATCGAGAAATCTTTGTTGTTGTAGGAAGGAAGGAAGGAAAGAAGGAAGGAAGGAAAGAAGGAAGGAAAGAAGGAAGGAAGAGAGGCAGGAAGGGTGGAGTGATCTTACAAGTGGACAGGTGAAGGTTGGGACTGTGAAGGATGCTGAACACCAAGACCACGTACCTCTTGGGCTGGAAAAGTTATTTTCTGCTCTATAACAATAACTTCAAAGCACTAACTCAGATTTGAGATTTTGAAGGACAGAATCTCAGTCTAAAAATTTATTAATGTTTTTCTTCTCCAGGATCTCCACTGTATTTTCTCTGAGTTTTTGGATGTGATACAGTAAGTGCTTTTTGAGGAGAATTATTGTCTAGAACTCTGAGGGGATGTCATAGTTACTCCCAGCAGTTTGGTGGCTTGGTCAGGGTGTCCCATGAGAAGATCAAACACCTGGGATGAAGTGGTGGTCCTGTCTGTCATAAGCTGTGTAACATTAAGCTCTTAACTTCCCATGTGTCAGCTCTACCTTTGTAAGCCCTAAGCTTAGGGCTGACACTGTAAATAGGTATCAGGTACTTTAAAAAAAGCAGAACCATTTAATATAACTTTATTTCTAAAAAGCATGTTTTTAGTTATCCACTTGCCAGTGTGAAGGATTTTCCAGTCTGATACAGCTTTAGGTTGGGTATCACAAACTGATAAACTGAGGAGGATGCAATTACTTGGAAGAAAACATCTGTGATGACCCAAACTTGCAGTAACATTTCTTGTTTAAAGGGCAGCTGAAACTATTTTAGAAGCATTGGCTTGACTATGTAAATAAACACTGACTCATTTAAGTTATTGTAACTACTGAATTCAATATTTACAATACTAAATTTAAAGGCATTCATTACTAATGTGTAGCCTCAAAAGGAGTATGAATCATTTATTTTATCTCTTTAAAAAGACAAAACATCTCCTTTAAAAGATAAGAAAATCTACTAATTAAATTTTATAGCCAAATCAATACATTTTTAAAACTTAGAATTAACGTGCACAATAAACAAAATTTGGAAAAAATTTGGAAAAAGAGGAGAAAATTTCACCAATTGTTTCCCCTCACTGTTACCTAGACTATGGTTAATATTTTCATGTATTTTTTTTTCTGTTCATGCTTTTTATCATCTTAAATATGCCATATATACTATATGTATATGTTGCTTAGATTTTAATGATAAATTGTGAAATGTTTCAGACCTCCAAGAAAGTATAGCAAGTTATAACACACATCATGTATTTGCCACCTAGATTTTAGAGATAGGTTTGACATATTTGTTTCAAGCCTTTTTGCTTTTAAATAATAAGATAGTAGTGATATAGCACCAAACTCATTCTATTCCTTCCTCTCTTTTCCTTCTAAAATTATTTTCTATTCCTTGTCCACGTTTTCCTACTTTTTCTTACAAACATATAATTCCACAAACAATTTATAGTATTGTCTTATGGGTTAAAAATATGCATAAATATTGTCATCTGCAACCTGCATTTTTCATTCATTGTAAAGTTTTGAAATGTATCCATGTTGGTACGTATACATCTAGTTCATCCATTTTAACTGCTATATGACATTTCATTTATGAATTGCCCACAGTAACTTAACCTATTTAACTGTAATATAAGTTACTTCCTTCTATAATTTTATTATTATGGTAACTTTGTAACAAACATCTTTTACACATTTTTTTATGCCTGAGAATTTTTTTAGGGTAGATATAGGGTTTGATAAATTGTATGGTAGGAATGTCTTCAAATGTATTAGATATTGCCAAATTACTCTTCCAAGTAATTGGACCAATTTACACCCCAGTCTCATTTCATCTTATTTTCACTGAGGATTGTTAGTTTTGGACTTTTAAACTTGGTTAACTTGATGAGTATAAAGTAGCATCTTATCATTTTTTTAAATTTGTACTTCACTATTTCACTGATTTCTGGTGAGGTTGAAGAATCTTTGAAGCAGGAGATAGATGGGTCGCAGGCTGAGCAGCAGGAGTTTGTCCCCTGTGGACTGATACTCCAAGATGAAGGTAGGAGAAGCTGAACCCTGCCCAGATAAGAGATAAGAGACCACATATTTCTCATTCTCCAAGTCAAGGAGACCTTCCCAACTAAAAAGCTCCTTGGAGGTCAAAAAGGGGAGTGATGTCAACCTACCCATAAGTTTCTTCACTGGAATCCACCTTGGCTAAGAAATGTGCACGCACACAGGGGAGGATACTGAGGTGTACCAAATATGGACTCAGAACCAGGCAAATCAAAATGATTGGCCAAAGGAAACCCGGAAGAAATGCCCCATATAAGTGATTTCAACTGCCACAAGGGCGCGACTCTCTCTCTGAGTCTACTTGTGTGTCTATCCACATGTACTCTTTTTCCTCCTAATAAACGCTTTTCTTGTTTCACTACTTTTCTATCTTTGTGGGAATTCTTTTCTGCAAAGCCAAAGGGCCAGCTCCGTGTCACTGACCACTGGTTTGAGGGCTAGGATTCAGTGCTCTCACTGCTACAGCCCAACCTCAATCTCTGGCTGGGAACTGAAACCCTGCTTCTAGTGGCTGCAGGCCAAGGCCACCCGAGATCACATTTGGTGCCGAAACCCGGGAATTCAAGGTAAACAGTGGGCTTCTCCCAGCTGCGTCTTGAGGCCCCTGACTTTAGCTCTTGCCCTCTCTCTCTTGCTCTCCTCTTCACTTTCTTTTCAAGACCCACAGGGCGTAAACTCGGTTCACCCACTGCATTACGGCTCCCCATCAAAATTGGGGGTGCCATGGGTATTTCCCAGGCCATGCAGATTCAAATAACGCTTGGATAACAGCTGACGTTGTCCTGTGGAACCTGGTGGAAATGTGATTTCCGACGTGAAGGAGCCCCAGGCGTCTCTCTCTCTCTCTCCCCCCCATCCCCCTGTAAGGAACCCTCCACTATGCTTTTCCTTCCCACCTTACTCACACAGCAAGGTCTCTTTCTCACTTCATATCTCTGTGACGTTTTAGGGAAGGATTTCCGGGACATAATTCCTAAACTGTGTCCCCGCCACTGCCAAACTCACCGTTGCCTGTGTCAGACAAAATTATCAGATGATTCCCAATTCTATTTTAGCTGCCAGACAGATAGGGCAAAGGTTTTTGGGTTCTTCTGCTGTCTAGTCTCTCACCTCACTCAATGCCCCAAATTTTACTATGAAAATTTCTCTGCCTCCTGACCCTCAAGCCTTGAACCCTGTGCCGTCTTACATAGCACCCAACTCCAATTTCTCCAAGGGCTCTTTTTTGCATCTATCAGACCCTCTTTACTCCAGGCTTTTGCAGCCTACACACTGTTACGGACAGCCTATTGGGCTGGCCACTCCCCAGAAGTCTGAATTATAAACTTTGTAGTTGCTCAGTTGCAAGGAATACACCCCAGCATAGGAAGACTTATCATAGGACATAAGCTCTATAAACAATAGATCCCTCCTAAGGCATGTCCTGGCAACCAGTCTGCCCTGGTTCAAATGTCCTCCCTTGGCCCTATGGGAGGACGCCTTGTGCAAGGTACCAAGGAATACCAGAGATGGCTGGTCAGGAATCGATGGGAGAGTAGAGGACACTTGAAACACCATCTGGTTAGAAGGGAATTTGGGGGACACCCTGACGCCTTCAGGTTAAAGCCTCCTGGTAAATGTTTCTGGGCTGCTGGATTCCATTTCTAGGAGAGCTCTCTTTTTCTTGGTTTTAGGTTACCAACATGGGAGGATCCCCCTCCAAGCCAGAAGAAATACCTCTGGAGTATATCCTTAAGAATTGGATTTTTTTTTAAATAGAAGGGCTAAGAAAGGAAAAACTTGTTTTACTGTAACAGTGCCTGGCCTTTGTATAAGTTGGCGAACAGAGAAAAATGGAATGAAAACTGGTCTCTAACTTACAATATCATTCTGCAATTGGATCTTTATTGCCACAGGATGGGAAAGTGGACTGAGGTTCCCTATATTCAGGCTTTCATGATCCTTTACCAAACTCCTGCCCTATATGGCTCTTGTAGTCAAAAACCTGGGGAACCAGAAAACTCTCCTGACATTTTAGATGATTCCCTTCTAATCTCTCCCACCTTTCAGGGGGAAAACCAAGCTCCGCCTACTCCTGACAGTATCTACTTCTCTGGATCCACCCACTTCTCCAGAGTCACCTACCTTTCCCAGTCCCTCAGACCAATCCCAAACTCCACCTCCGTATGTCCCTCCATACCCTCCGTTACCCCAAGAAAGAGAGACTAGTCCCTCTTGGGTAACTCACAGGGGAGCTTCCTATCACCCAGGATTAGGAAAATTATGCCCTCTTAGGGAAGTGGCAAATGGTAAAGAGACAATTAGAGTACATGTGTCCTTCTCTTTAACCAACTTAGCCCAATGCAAACAGAGACCAGGCTGATGTTTTGAAGACCCTAGTAAGTTTGGTGAAGGGTTTCATGCCCTAACTCTGGTCTATGATTTAACTTGGAATGATGTCCAAGTAGTCCTATCTACTTGTTGTACTCCTGAGGAAAAACAGAGAATTTGGACAGCAGCGCAGGGGCATGCTAACCAGTTTGCCAGAGACCAACCCAAACACTATGCTGTGGGTGGAGACACAGTCCCAAATCAGAAACCCCCTTGGAATTATAATTCCCAGGAGGGAACGGAAACCAGGAGGCACATGATTCAATGCATATTAGAAAGGGTGAGAAAGTGTATCAAAAAGTCAGTTAACTATGAAAAGCTTAAAGAAAAGACCCAAGAAGAAAAAGAGAATCCAGTCCTCTTTCATGGGAGGCGTGTGGAGGATTTAGAAAGTATATCAGCATAGATTCCTCCACTTCCAAAGGTCAGTCTCTGCTGGGGCAACAGTTTATCAGCCAGTCCACCCCTGATATTAGGCAGAAACTCCAAAAGTTACAGTTAGGCCCACAACCCCATGACCCAACTCCTAGATATGGTTTTTGGGTTATTTAATAATTGTGGTCAAGCTGAGGAGGAAGAGAGAACCCAACATGAGGAAAGACAGGCCAGGGCTCATGCAAAACTGATAGCCATTGCTGTTAGTCATGCCTTGCAACCTCAGGACAACCCAAGGGGGCCAAGAGAGTTCAACTATCCATCTAGAGGTAAGACCAACAAGGGGGAATGCTTCAAATGCAAGTCAACTGGCCACTGGGTCTGAGATTGCCAGAAAGAGCCCCCAGGGCCATGCCCAGCCTGCAAACAAACAGGTCATTGGAAGAGGGACTACTCTTAGTCCCGTAGGAAAAGGGGAGCTCCTGCTCCTGAGATGGCCATGCTGGATGACTGAAGTGGCCCAGGGATTCTGGCGGTACCCCCCAATGAGATGTCTATCTCCATCAAGGATCCCTGGGTGGTCCTTGATGTGGCAGGTAAAATGATTGATTTTTTAATTGATATGGGAGCAATTTACTCTGTCTTAATTTCTTGTGCTGGACCTCTTTCCTCTAAAAGCTGTATAGTGACTGGTGTCGATGGAAAGCCTCACACCCATTACTTTACTGGGCCTCTCACTTGCCAATTTCAGCAGTGGTTGATTTCACATGACTTTTTAATTGTACCTTAGTGTCCCACCCCACTACTGGGGAGAGACTTTCCGAGGTCCCTTGGGGCCATACTATGGTTAGGAGACCCTGAGCAGCCCCTTATCTTGACTCTAAGACAGACCAGCCAGAAGAGCAAGGTCCTATTTCCAGCCATATTCTACAAACAGTGGACCCTTCAGTATGGGACAAAGGAATCACTTGAAGGGCCATAAATGCCCAACCTGTAAGAATTAGCCTCAGGTCAGAAGCTGCCTACCCTAACAAGAGACAATACCCCATAAAGTTGGGAGCAAATAAGGGTTTACAACCCATCACAGATAAATTCTTAAAACATGACCTTTTGGTGCCCTGCCAGTCTCCATGAAATACTTCTATTTTTCCAGTTGTTAAGCCAAATGGGGAATATGGGATGGTACAAGACCTTAGAACAGTAAATGTCACAGTGGTCACTATACATCCCCTTGTGGCCAATCCTTATAACGTTAGACCAAATCCCTGAGGACACCAAATGTTTTACTGTGCTCAATCTCAAGGTTGCATTTTTTTTTCATCCCAGTTCATTCTTCATCACAATATCTGTTTGCCTTCCAGTGGACTAACCCCAGTTCAGGCCAAATGCAACAGTATACCTGGACAGTATTGCCTCAGGGGTTTTGGGACAGCCCACACTTGTTCGCCTAGGCCCTAGGAAAGGAACTAAAGAAAATACACCTAAAAGAAGGTGCTATTCTACAGTATGTAGATGACATATTAATATGTAGTCCCACCATGAAGGCCCCAGATCAGAATGCCATTGAAGTCCTTAATTTCCTTGGGGCCCTGGGTTAAGGTCTCTCAGACAAAGGCACAAATCTCAAAGTAATGAGTTAAATATCTGGGATATATTATAAACCCTGGAAGTAGACAGTTATCTCCAGATAGAAAACAAGCTATATTAGGCCCAGTCACTCCACAGACAAAGAAAACAAGCTATATTAGGCCCAGTCACTCCACAGACAAAGAAAACAAGCTATATTAGGCCCAGTCACTCCACAGACAAAGAAAACAAGCTATATTAGGCCCAGTCATTCCACAGACAAAGAAACATCTCCATACCTTTTTGGGCATGGCAGGATTTTGTAGAATTTGGATTCCAGAATTTGGGCTAATGTCTAAACCCCTATATGAAGCCACTAAAGGCCCAGACACAGAATCATTAATTTGGAATGGAGAATAAAAAAAGTCTTTTAATGATATCAAGCAGGCCCTCACCAGATCCCCTGCTCTGAGTCTCCACAATTTGAAAAAGCCATTCATGTTGTAAGTGGCTGAAAAGCAGGGGACAGCTCTGGGGTTCCTTATACAGAAGCTAGGGGAAGTTCTAGAAGCTAGTAAAGCAACTAGATTCTATGGCCTGAGGTTGGCCTGGCTGCCTCCGGGCAGTAGCTGCCACTGCTTTATTAGTGGAAGATGTTGACAAGCTTACCTTTAGACAGCCTCTGGAAGTCCAGACCCCTCATCAAGGGCAAGGAATTCTAAAGATAAAAAGCCACCATTGGCTAACTGGAGGCTGCCTTATTAAGTACCAGGCTTTACTCCTTGACTGCCTAGAGTTAACCCTCAAAACTTGCCACACCCTCAACCCAGCTACATTAATGCTTGCCAAAAGCCCAGAGCTAACCCATTCTTACCTCAAGACCTTTGACCAGGTCTATGACTGTAGCTCTGATCTAACAGACCAGACCATAGAAAACCCTGAGGAAGAATGGTTTACTGATGGCAGTAGTTTGGAGATGGAGTCAGTAGGGCAGGTTGTGCTATCATGAGTGCTCATAGCAACATAGAAGCAAAACCTTCACCACCTAACACCTCAGCTCAAAAGGCTGAACTGGTAGCTCTAACCTGAGACTTAACACTAGGGAAAGGAAAGATTGTAAATATATACACAGACTCAAAATATGCCTTCCTTGTTTTACATGCCCAAGCAGCTATCTGGAAAGAGAGAGGACTTTTAAATGCAAGAAATTCCTCTATAAAATATGGGGCTGAGATTTTACATCTCATAGGAGCAGTTCAAAAACCAAAACAGGTAGCAGTCATCCACTGCTACAGGCACCAAAAGGGAATTTCTCAAATTTCCCAAGGAAACAACAGGGTAGGTTGGAAAGTGAAGAAAACTGCCCTGATGCACGTAACCGAAATGGCATTAATCCCATCCCTTACTCCTTCTAACATTATACCCAGGTACTCAACTTCTGAAGAAAACTGGGCATGAGACAGAGGGGGAACCAAGGGAACAGATGGCTGGTGGCACATAGATCAGAACTGCTCATACCTCTCTCTGACCAATGGAAAATTATTAAAGGGCAACATGATTCTCTCCATCTGGGGAGAGATGAAGTGTCTACAATCGTTTTCTGACTTTTTACAGGGAAAGGGCTCCTTGAGACAATTAAAAGTGTTACCTGAGTCTGTGCCCTTTGTGTCACCCGTAATCCTAGAGGAAGCTTCAAGTCTCCCCCTCTTGTTAGCCCAGTCCAGCAATGTGGGACTTACCCAGGAGAGGACAGGCAACTAGATTTCACTCAAATGCCCTCTTTCCAGAGTTTCAAATACTTACTAGTCTTTATAGATACCTTTGCTGGATGGGTAGAGTCTTCCCCACTAGAACAGAGAAGACAGCTGAGGTGGCTAAGGTGCTCCTAAATAAATTATTACTAGATTCAAGTTACCCCGTCACCTTTAGAGTGACAATGGACCTTCGTTTGTAGCAAAGGTCACTCAACAGTTTTCACAGGTTTTAGGAATTAAATACCACCTCCATTCATCCTGGAGACCTCAGTTTTCAGGAAAAGTAGAACAGGCTAATCATACTCTAAAGAAAACCTTGGGCAAACTCTGTCAGAAAACGTTAGAGTCATGGTATTGCCTGTTGCCAATAGACTTTTTAAGGGTTAGGGCAGCCAGCCCCTAAAACAAGCACTAAATTAAGCCTTTTTGAAATGATATACGGAAGGCCATTCATTATTCTGGACATGCTCACTGACCTAGAAACTCAGGCTCATCTTAAATACGTTATAAACCTAGACCAGGTCCAGAAGGCTGTATAAGAATATGGCAACAGAGTACAGCCCTTTCCAGATTACATTCCCAGTCACTCTGTTGTAAACCCTGGAGAGTAGTTACTTTTAAAGACCTGGAAAAATGAGTCCTCTGATGACCAGCTACTCCCCAAATGGAAGGGTCCTTACCAAGTCCTGCTGAGTATCCCTGTGGCAGTTAGCAGTTAAACTCCAGGGAGTCATTAGTTGGGTTCATTTGTCCAGGATTAAACCTGTCTCCACTGATATGTTACAGGAACCTGAAGACTCACATTCCAGCTACTTCTGTGAATCCACCTCTTCCTCTGAGTCTCCACAGGACCTGGAGGACCCAGGACAAACTGAAAATTCCACGTGGACAAGTGAGCCTCTCCAGGACCTTATTCAGGAAGGACAAAGAGACTTCTTGGACCCAAGGCTAAGTACCCATAGCCCTTCTCTTCCTTTTATGCCTTCCAGTACTTCAACTGACTTACAGAATAAATGACATGCTCTGGCAGATTTAAATAATTATTTTCCCCTTTGCTCTTATCTTTGCTCTTGGAATTTACTAAACTTAGAGAAGTTTAATCACCCATGCTGGGTGATTTAAATATGACTCTGACTGTTGCAACTATGAAGCTACTAATTGCCTTAGCTTTTCTATGCCTATTTTCCTTATCCACAGGTTGGACAGACAACTCTCTGGCTCTCATTGCACAAACTCTTTCTTCCTCCACTCGGTTGACAAAATGCTGGATCTGCTTACCCCAAGCTAAGTCCATCATGGACCATAGTGCCCCCCTTGTCCATCCTGTAAGGAATTTTAGTCAAGTTCCTGAGGGAAAATGGTCTTTTACCAGAGATCCAAGGCTCAGAATGGTAATGTACAGAGTCAGAATTGTTCATTTTCCTACTGAAGAAAATTGTAATGTCTCTTGCCTAACGCTCCCCTTAGCAACAGAAGGAGAATATGAAGTCAAAGAAAGAAGAACTGACATTAAAGCACCCCAGCATTTTATAACACACTCCCCTGCCAAGCCAGAACTCCGGTTACCTACTTGTGTTCAAACTCTAACTTGTTTAGAAGGGTCCACGCAGGAGAAGCAGATATCAGGATGGGTGTGGATGGAATGCGTTTGGTTTGTAGCTGGAGAACATTTCCATAACAATAGAATTGGATACCTAGGCTTTAAAATCTTGGGTGAGTTAGTCTATTGTGTACCACCAGGATATTTCACCTGCCAGGTAGATAAAAAACCATGGGCCACTAATTGCCTACACAATAACTCCATGCCCACACAGTGTACTCTGGGAACCTTGACTACTCCTTTCTCAATCCACTCCTTAAATGAATCCAAGCACTTGGCTAGTTCATTAAAACTGTTCACTCGATTAACTCGAGATTTACCTGGTGGCATCCCAGATGGAGACACCTATTTCTTTGGGTATACCTTGTTACTATTCTGGGGAGTAGCCGCCCACCAACATGTCCTTTGAAACTTGTCTCACACTTACTGCCATAGCTAACAGTACCATTAACTCTCTTACTAATTTACAGAAGTCTCTAGATTCACTGGCCAAGGCGGTACCTGACAACCCACTGGCCCTCGATTATCTGTTGGCAGAACAAGGAGGTGCATGTGCAGTTGCCAACACTTCTTCTTGCGCATATAGTAATACCTCTTCCCAGATAGAGACCGACATTGAGAAAATTTGACAACAAGCCACCTGGTTTCAGCAGACAATTAACCAACAATCCTTGCTATATGGGTGGGGAAATTGAATATGGTTCTCTAATTGTTCTCCTGGATCCCACAAGGTATTAAAAACTTTCTGAAGGGAGGTTTCCATTTTCTTATAACCTTCCTCTTTTCAGCCGTACTGATTTATGTCATATTTTGCTTAGTGCTCTGTTGTCTTCCATATTGTTACAAATCTGCAACTAAGACCTTTCAGTCCCGGAAGGAGGCCTGAGACCAACAGGTTCAGACCTTCCATTTTAAGAAAAGAGAAATATACTAAATTTTAAGCCTGAAATTAACAGAAATATGCTGAACTCGTATAACCAGATTCTTACCCTTGCTTGAGTCTCTTATTATAATAGTCTTTTACTAGTCTTTAGTCCTTGCTTCTCTAATTATTTAGTTTGTTTTCTCTAGGCCATCACAGGACAATGGCGATGCAGGGACTCCAGCCACTCCCCACAGCAGATCCTGACTAAATAACAACAGAAGTCACCCTGGGGCCACTTAATGAGACAGGGCAAGAGTTCTGTGACCCCATCTAGGTAGGGTCTACGATCCCCTTGCCAGCCTGAAGAAGCTACAGAAGACAGACCTTGGCCCTTCATCATCCCAATAAAGATTTCTTGGGGCCTATGTCTCTCAGGCGGGATTTGAGGCAGGAGGTAGGTAGGCCCCAGGCTGAGCAGCTGGAATTTGTCCCCTGTGGACTGATACTCCAAGATGAAGATAGGAGAGACTGAACCCTGCCCAGATAAGAGATAAGAGACCACATATTTCTCATTCTCGAAGTCAAGGAGACCTTCCTGACTAAAAAGCTACTTGGAGGTCAAAAAAGGGGAGTGATGTCAACTTACCCATAAGCTTCTTCACTGGAATTCATCTTTGCTAAGACATGTGCACGCACACAGGGAGGATCCTGAGATGTACCAAATATGGACTCAGAACCAGGCAAATCAAAATGAGTGGCCAAAGGAGACTTGGAAGAAATGCCCCATATAAGTGATTTAAACTACCACAAGGGCACGACTCTCTCTCTGAGTCCACCTGCGTGTCTATCCACATGTACTATGTTTCCACCTAATAAGCACTTTACTTGTTTCACTACTTTCCATCTTTGTGGGAATTCTTTTCTGGAAAGCCGAAGAGCCAGGACCTTGTCACTGGCCACTGGTCTAGTGGCTAGGATTCAGCACTCTCACTGCCACAGCCCGACCTCAATCTCTGGCTGGGAACCAAAACCCTGCTTCAAGTCGCTGCAGGCCAAGGCCACCTGAGATCATCTTCATCTTCATCATTTGGATTTCTTCTTCCATGAAATGCCTTCAAATCTTTTGTGCTTGGCTGTTTTTCTTTTCCTCATTGATCTGAAGCTGTCTTTGGACCAATTTATTGTAATTTTATGAATAATGTATACTTTAATTTTATTTATTTACCCAGGTTATCTTCATTCCCTGTTTAGAGACAATGTATTAATATGAACATGAAGAAAATTTCATCAAAAGCTTGTTTCTAAGGTGACTGAGGGATCATATTTCATACATATGAAATATAAACTGTGAAAAGTACATTAAAATAAAAAGAATTAAGAGAAGAACCTACACAGCTATTAGAGTCTTAGGAACAATCCTATGTATTATTATAAAAGGCCAATTGATGTCACTATGTCACCATTTTACCTCCCTAGAGTGTCTGTTTTGGAAATAGAACCGATAATTAAAAACACATTTCTACTAATATTTTTTCTTCAGTTTGAGGTTCTCTTTGGACTCACAGACCACAAAATCTAGCCTCTAGAGAAGTATAGAAGGTGGCATAGAATTCTTACATGGAAAACAATTCCTCTTATCAATTAGGCAGTTTACAAATGTATGGATGTTTGTGATTAAATTCCTTTTATATGTTCCAGATATCTGAAAATCAAAGCTAATGAACCAGTGGTTATAGCTGTCCATTCTTCTTGCTGTCTCTTCTCCCAATCTGTTTAACTTGCTTTTCCTCTCAGCAGCCATAATACACACTCTCCTGGTTTCTTCCAGGGAGACAGAGCTGGGTGATGGAAAGAAGCAATGTTATGTTGAGGCAAATGCACCTGGAGTTCTTGCAATCATTCAGACCTGGAATAAACTCTCACTCTGTCACTATCTAAATGGACTTGTGACCTTCCAGATTCTGCTTCTCCATCCATAAAATGGTGGTATGAGAATTATCATGATTATCCTCTAGCTCTATTTCAGGGTCTGTTATGAGCCAGCCAGTATATTAGCTCTGTCACAAAGGGTGTCTCATTTAACTGATGCTCCTAGAGCAATCAGTAAGGAATGGGAAAAAGACTGGACAAGATTTAAGTGGTGGCAGTCATGTAGGCCAGAGCTTGGTCAGACACTTGAAATCAAAAGGTATGCTGAGATGGACAAGGAACTCAGGAGAAATCCCATGATGAAAAGTGAAGCCAAACACTTTTGCAGAGATAAAAAGTCCCTTTACCTCTATAATCCTTAAGGCACAGTTGTGGTTTTGAGAGAGATGTGAAGCACCAAAAAGTTACAGCTCAAATACCACCAAGGGTAGCATTGTGGTTTGCTTGAAGGAGTTAAACTCCTTTTAATGGGAAGAAAATGCTTTTCTGGAACTGGTCTTTCCATGATAATGAGACGTAACTGAGATTTCATTATGTAGAAAGTTTTCAACTGTTTTCAGCTTTCAAGGAGGGCATTGTTCACAGCAGCTGAGTGCTCCAAAGAGTTCAGGGTTTAATACCTTCAAGCATAAACACCTCTTTAAAAAAATTTACCCATTGTATATGGGAGTCATTCTAAACATTACATTTTGTTACTCTGTCTTCTTAAATAAAACATACTTATGTAATTTAATCTTTTCTTCGTGAATCAAGAGAATCATTATACATTTTAGGTTTTATATCATGTCATAAAATAGTGATGCTCTTGGGATCTATTAACATATAACGGTCTGTTTGCACTAGTTTGTTTGAATCTTGTGTATGCCTTTAAAGTTTTATTTTGTTTTCTCTCTTACTTTTATTTGTCTTCTGATGTGCTGTCAAACACGTTACAAAAGTTTATAAAGCAAAAGTAATTAGGCTCTGAGTAAAGGTGACAGGAACTCTTTAAAGTTCAAAAACTCCACTCACAATGTGCTGAGTGACTAATATGTGACAGGTACTGTGCTAAGTGCTCAGGATATAAAGATGAATAAAACCTCTTCTTCCAAGGATCCCACATGCTGGTGAATTATAAACTTTCCTGTGGCTAAAAGACCTGTAATTTCTTCTGTAAACTTTGAGACACCTGTTTCCATTATTATCAAGCATTCTTTCTGAAATTTCTGATTCTCAGCTATGTTTCCACCACTTAAATTTGGTGAATATCTAAACTCCCAAGAGTTTCCAAATTCCTTTCACATATTAGTGGTTGTTGCATCATAGGATGAGCAGAGAAAATGCTGAGAGGAGTTGGTGGCCATACAGCATTTGAAAGACACTATAAGATTTTCTACAGGCATGATGTTTAAATGTTTTACATTTATGATAGAGTTTTGGACAAATTGGTTTTGTGAAGTGGAATTTTAAACTTTGTCTTCTGTTCCAGGAAAAAAGATATAATAAACAATATTACTAATATACTAAAAAGATGTAGGCACTCTGTGAAACAGAGAGTGAACAGGGAAACTGGCAAGATGAGACTGAAGTGACATGCTCATTGTGCACCTGGTCTGGGAAGAGACCAGTGTGTCTGGGAATTTGACCCCTGAGAGCAGACAGTTGTAGCAACAACTTGTGTTTGGGGACTGAGTCAATCTCCTTATATGAAACTAGAGGTGACATTGGTGTTCCTCTGTCATAAAAAAATAAAAATAAAAGGCTCAAAAGAGCCAGGATCAGTGCTTATATTTCAGGTTTGTGTAAAGCTGTTGGGCTAAGCATTTTGCTGTTCAGAAAATGTACCATTCTGTAGGATAAGCGTCCTCAGCTGCCAGTAGATGACTTAGTTCTGGATGTACCAGTCCTAGGGGACTGGAGGGAGGCAAGTCAAAACCATTAACCAGAGAGACAGAAGCAAAGTAACATCACCAACTCTTGGTTTTCCTGGGGCTTTCCCAGTTTTAGTACTGAAATTCACCATCAGTTCTGGGCAAATCAGAATGATCGTTAACCCTACCTACTCCCACACTTAAACCTGAAAATTAAATGCACTGAAAACTAAAAAGAACTTGAGAATAACCAGTACCAAGAAAGATAGTCAACAGAATAAACACTCAGAACACAAATGAACTTATGATAAAATGACTTTATAATAAAAAGTTTAAGAACAGTTAAAAATTGTAAGACAAAAACAGTCAGCCATGTATGAAGACAGGTTGATATGGGGAAAAATCTGTTAGAAAGCCTGGATATGAAAGAAACGTAGAGTCACTGAAATTTAAAAATCTTCTAGCTGCTTATTTACAATAAAAGGAGAATTTGAGAATTGGATGATCTTACTGAGGAATTCACTCATAATGCTGAATGGATTGATACAGATAGTAAAATCTTGAAAGACAAATTAGCGCAATGGAAGATAGATTGAGAGAAACTTAACATATATAATTTTTGTAAGAAGAGAAGAGAGGGATGGTTAGAGGAAATATTAAAATGGATTAGGGCTGACATTTTCATTACTGCCAGGAAGACATGAGTCTTCTGATGGAAAGTGCACACCAAATGCTAGTCAGATTAAATCGAATAAATTCAGAAAGATTAACTGAAGTGAAGTTGCAGAACATCAAAAGTAAACTGAAAAATATGAAGTTACCAGAGAGAATAAAGACAAATTATCTTCTATGGAATGATAATTAGAGTAATGACAGACATCTAGTTTCAGAAGTAGATGCTTAAAAGCAATGGAACAGTATTATCAAAATGTAAACAGAGGGCTTCCCTGGTGGCACAGTGGTTGGGAGTCTGCCTGCCGATGCAGGGGACGCAGGTTCATGCCCCGGTCCAGGAGGGTCCCACATGCTGTGGAGCGGCTGAGCCCGTGAGCCATGGCCACTGGGCCTGCACGTCCGGAGCCTGTGCTCCATGGTGCAAGGGGCCGCGGCAGTGAGGGGCCCACGTACGGCAAAAAAAAAAAAAAAAAAAAATGCAAACAGAAAGAAGATAGAATACTACATCAAGATAAATTGTCATTGAAAGCATTAAATGAGTATATTTCCAGATGTGTTTTTCACTAACAATACTTAGAAGCATTTTTTTTAAGCAACTGTGATAAGGAAATTTATAAACTATACTGGTAAATATTATTGACCATCAAAAAAGTAGTCATTAATTTCATTAAAGTGGAACTAAAGTTCTGGATAAAAGTGACAAGGAAGAGAGGAAAGGGTATTACAGAGGAGAGCTATTCAGGTGATTAAACCAAATATACTCAAAAAAATAGTCTTGACATCTCAACTAGTTACTTGCTTTTACTTTTATTCAGAAAAGTCCCTTGAAATGTAAATGTTTGACCATTTACAATTCTCTTAAGCAAAAGATATTTGAAAGAAGACAGACCCTTTATTAGCTGATTCCTTGCCTGGATGGATTGCTAGAAGGAAAGATGGGGAGAGAAGGATCGGGGAAAAGGATGGGAAGATGGCAAGTATGAAAGGTTCTGAACAACATTTAAACTTGCTGAGATCTTTACAATATGGTATAAGGGTTCTATTTTATAGAAAATTCCTAGAAGTCTTGGTTTACAAATATTAAAATATTAGAACATATTTTAGTATCAAATTTAAATAATTTAGCTTATTTATTATTTGGAATTATCCAAACATTTTGTTTTGTTTTGCTTTTTCCAATATGGATACTTGAGAATTGACTGTAATAATTTTCTCCAAAGAATTCAAGAAGGAAACATTATGTAACTGTTTGCAGATGACATGATACTACACATAGAGAATCCTAAAGATGCTACCAGAAAACTACTAGAGCTAATCAATGAATTTGGTAAAGTAGCAGGATACAAAATACATGCACAGAAATCTCGTGCATTCCTATACACTAATGATGAAAAATTTGAAAGTGAAATTAAGAAAACACTCCCATTTACCATTGCAACCAAAAGAATAAAATATCTAGGAATAAACCTACCTAAGGAGACAAAAGACCTGTATGCAGAAAATTATGACACTGATGAAAGAAATTAAAGATGATACAAATAGATGGAGAGATATACCATGTTCTTGGATTGGAAGAATCAACATTGTGAAAATGACTCTACTACCCAATGCAATCTACAGATTCAATGCAATCCCTATCAAACTACCACTGGCATTTTTCACAGAACTAGAACAAAAAAATTCACAATTTATATGGAAATGCAGAAGACCCCAAATAGCCAAAGCAACCTTGAGAAAGAAAAACAGCATTGAAGGAATCAGGCTCCCTGACTTTAGACTATAATACAAGGCTACAGTAATCAAGACAGTATGGTACTGGCATGAAAACATAAATATAGATCAATGGGAAAGGATAAAAAGCCCAGAGATAAACCCAAGCACATATGGTCACCTTATCTTTGATAAAGGAGGCAAGAATATACAATGGAGAAAAGACAACCCCTTCAATAAGTGGTGCTGGGAAAACTGGACTGCTACATGTGAAAGAATAAAATTAAAACACTCCCAAACACCATACATAAAAATAAACTCAAAATGGATTAAAGACCTAAATTTAAGGCCAGACACCATCAAACTCTTAGAGGAAAACATAGGCAGAACACTCTATGACATAAATAACAGCAAGATCCTTTTTGACCCACCTCCTAGAGAAATGGAAATAAAAACAAAAATAAACAAATGGGACCTAATGAAACTTAAAAGCTTTTGCACAGCAAAGGAAACCATAAACAAGATGAAAAGGCAACACTCAGGATGGGAGAAAATATGTGCAAAAGAAGCAACTGACAAAGGATTAATCTCCAAAACATACAAGCAACTCATGAAGCTCAATATCAAAAACAAAAAACAAAAAACAAAAAACAACCCAATCCAAAAATGGGCAGAAGAGCTAAATAGACATTTCTCCAAAGAAGATATACAGATTGCCAACAAACACATGAAAGAATGCTCAACATCATTAATCATTAGAGAAATGCAAATGAAAACTACAATGAGATATCATCTCACACTAGTCAGAATGGCCATCATCAAAAAATCTACAAACAATAAATGCTGGAGAGGGTGTGGAGAAAAGGGAACCCTCTTGCACTGTTGGTGGGAATGTAAATTGATACAGCCACTATGGAGAACAGTATGGATGTTCCTTAATAAACTAAAAATAGAACTACCATACTACCCAGCAATCCCACTACTGGGCATATACCCTGAGAAAACCATAATTCAAAAAGATTCATGTAGCACAATGTCTAACAGCAAGATCCTTTTTGACCCACCTCCTAGAGAAATGAAAATAAAAACAAAAATAAACAAATGGGACCTAATGAAACTTAAAATCTTTTGCACAGCAAAGGAAACCAGAAACAAGATGAAAAGGCAACACTCAGGATGGGAGAAAATATGTGCAAAAGAAGCAACTGACAAAGGATTAATCTCCAAAACATACAAGCAACTCATGAAGCTCAATATCAAAAACAAAAAACAAAAAACAAAAAACAACCCAATCCAAAAATGGGCAGAAGAGCTAAATAGACATTTCTCCAAAGAAGATATACAGATTGCCAACAAACACATGAAAGAATGCTCAACATCATTAATCATTAGAGAAATGTAAATGAAAACTACAATGAGATATCGTCTCACACTGGTCAGAATGGCCATCATCAAAAAATCTACAAACAATAAATTCTGGAGAGGGTGTGGAGAAAAGGGAACCCTCTTGCACTGTTGCTGGGAATGTAAATTGATACAGCCACTATGGAGAACAGTATGGATGTTCCTTAATAAACTAAAAATAGAACTACCATACTACCCAGCAATCCCACTACTGGGCATATACCCTGAGAAAACCATAATTCAAAAAGATTCATGTAGCACAATGTCCATTGCAGCTCTATTTATAATAGCCAGGACATGGAAGCAACCTAAGTGTCCATCAACAGATGAATGGATAAAGAAGATGTGGCACATATATACAATGGAATATTAGCCATAAAAAGAATGAAACTGAGTTATTTGTAGTGAGGTGGATGGACCTAGAGACTGTCATACAGAGTGAAGTAAGTCAGAAAGAGAAAAACAAATACTTTATACTAACACGTATATATGGAATCTAAAAAACAAAAGATGCAGAGCTACTAGAGAATGGACTTGAGGATATGGGGAGGGAGAATAGTAATCTGGGACAAAGTGAGAGAGTGGCATGGATATATATACACTACCAAACATAAAATAGATAGCTAGTGGGAAGCAGCCGCATAGCACAGGGAGATCAGCTTGGTGCTTTATGAACAACACCTAGATGGGTGGGATAGGGAGGGTTGTGGGGAGGGAGATGCCATAGGGAAGAAATATGGGGACATATGTATATATATAACTGATTCACTTTGTTATAAAGCAGAAACTGACAGACAATTGTAAAGCAATTATACTCTAATAAAGATGTTAAAAAAAAAAAGAATGGAAAGCTTAGAGAGAGATGTCAGCATTGTATATTTATGCTCAAGGATGGCTCAAACATGACTTCATGTATTTTGATGTTATCTCCATCTTTAAGCTTCCAAAACTTCTATTTCAATTAAGTGAATATAGAGCTTACATTTTTCTCTTTTCTTTTTTTGCCATGCATATACAGTTGAATACTGATATAGCGTTGTATTCTTTTTTTCACTGTTTGTTAATCTCTAATTACCAAAAGGAATATATTTCTTACAAAATAGGTTTCAGACCACAGAGCTTGGGTTTTAACTTTTTTTTTTTAATGAGGAGAGAGCAGTAGGTCTGTGAAAAACTACTAAGGAAAAAGGAAGAGACCAAATAAGACAACATTTTAAAGGAATAATTGCCTTCTCATGGCAGTTTTGAACCTACATTGTTAAGTGGTTTCTGGCATGGTACATGATTTTCCTATATTATATCCTGAATATTTACCAGAAGAATTAAAGACACATGTTAAGAAGTCAAGGCAAACCTATATATATATATATATATATATATATATATGTACACACATCTATATGTATATGGTATAAACATACACGCTCATTAAATAAACACATATATACACACATCTATACATATATAGTATACACATACACACTCATTAAATAAATATATATATATATGCACAAACACACCTGTACATATATGATAAATACATACACACTCATTAAATGAATGTATATATAATATATATACACACACATCTATACATATATAGTATATACGCTCATGAAATAAATGTGTATATATGTGTATATATATATAAACATACACACAGAGATCTCTCTCTCTCTCTCTCTCTCTCCTGATAGAACTATGTTGTCCTAACTTCGGTGGGAGATAAAAGAGGTAATTCAAAATCTATGATATCAAAAGCTTATTTTCTCTACTATAGTAGGAGAGAAAAAGATCTATCAACATACTGCTGTTTAAGCAAAATAATAATAATGTATTATGATGATGTAATACAAGTGATGACACAGGCAGTACAATGACCCAGAGTCAAAACAACAAAGTAAATAAGAACTTTTGAAAGTTATTGAAACAACGGGAGTTAGAAATATTTGAGGAAGTTATGAAGGAAGAAAAGGAATTATCAATGGGAGAACTGGTGAGAGTAAATGTGCTGAAGCCAAAATGGCTTTAGTGTGGTTGGGAGGTGAGTGGATGAACCTGGCTGCAGCAGTTGGGAGTGGTGGGGAATATTATTAGAATGGTAAGTTGAGCATACTGTCAAAAGTAAATGTTGGCTAACAAGTATCTTTGAAAATTAGCTTAAGCAGGAAACGGACACAATAAGGTTATGTTTAATTGGCAACTGATTATAGAATGAAATAACAGGGGAATGTCTAGAAGCAAGATCAACTGCAAATCATCCAAACGAGATCTTACAAGATCTTACCACAGCAGGTACAGAAGAAAAGAGATACTCAGAGTTAAGGAGAGAACAGTTGATGGATCTGAGTTATTACTATTGCCCACTACAAGATGGGCAAAAAAAAGTAGACAGAACCATAAGTAACTATGTGGAGTTTGCAAACCTGGGCAAGCTGATTTTAGCAAGGACAGATAATTAGTTTGACTCAGTAAACTACAGTATCCATTCCCAAACATTAGCGGGAAATACTTTTTTGAAACTTAAGAAGTTTACCTAGTTCACTTGTAAATACCTCTTACGGAGTTGTATGCCAAACAAATGTGCTTTGGGTAGGTTGAGTCAGAATCTCAGGATTTGTAAACTGGTCCTTAGAAATTAGAAATCTGGGAAGCATTATTCTGCTTTAGAGTACCTTAACAAAGAAGAATTTGGTTGTGTATTTGAATGTTTCTTCCAAAGCACCCCTGTTCAATAGATTTTCTTTAAATGACCAAAATGTTCTTTATCTGTTGTTCAATATGGTCTCTGCTATAATCCTGTGTGGCTTTAAAATGTGTTTTATTTTATTTTATTGTGGTAAAAACACTTAACATGAGAGTTACCCTCTTAACAAAATTTTAAGTGTGCAATATATTACTGTTGTATATGTGTACAAGGTTGTGCAGCAGATCTCTAGAACTTGCATAACTATGACTTTAAGGCATTGCTTAGCAACACCCATTTCTTGGCCCCTGGCAACCACCAGTCCACTCGCTGGATGCCTCATATAAGTGGAATCATGCAATATTTTTCCTTCTGTGATTGGCTTATTTCACTTAGCATAATGCCTTCAAAGCTCAACCACATCACATATTGTAGAATTTCCTTCTTTTTTAAGACTGAATACTATTCTAATGGGTGTATATATTTTCTTTATCTATGCATCTGCTGATGGACATTTTAGGTTATTTCATATTTTGGCTATTGTGAATAATGCTGTAATAAACATGGAAGTGCTAATATTGGCACTTATTTCATGGATATGACATTAAAAACACAGGCAACAAAAGCAAAAATAGACAAGTGGAATAAACGTCAAACTAAAAAGCTTCAGCACAGCAAAGAAAACTACTTATAGAGTGATAAGGCAACCTGTGGGATGGGAGAACATATTTGCAAGCCATATATCAGATAGGGTTTATTTTCAAAATATATAAAGAAATCCTACACCTCAATAGCAGAAAAGTAATAACTCAATTAAAAAATAGGTGAAGGTGTTGTGTAGACATTTCTCCAAAGAAGACATAGAAATGGTCAAGAGGTATATGAAAAAAATGCTCAACATCATTAATCATCAGGAAAATGTTGATCAAACCACAATGAAACATCAACACATAACTGTTAGGATGGCTGTTATCAGAAAAACAAAAGGCAACAAGTATAGGTGAGGATGTGGAGAAATTGGAATGCTTGTATACTGTTGGTGGGAATGGTGTACCCAGTATGGAAAAGAGTATGGAGCTTCCTCAAATATTTAAAAATAGAACTACCATATGAGCAGCAATCCCATTTCTGGGTAGTCCCTCATGTGGCTAGGGCAACTGAGGAACTAAATTTTAAATTTTAATTAATATAAATTAATTTAAACTTTAAATAGTCTTACATGACTAGTGGCTCCCATATTGGCTAATGCAGCACTAAAGATTCTCTAGGGCAACATACTTGGCAATATGTGGCTAATTAGTTCAGGGAAAATGTTTGCTTTAGCATATGTGATCAAAATCTGCACTGTCTTTGTTAACAAAAGTTGTCATTTTTGAAAAAATTGTCCATTCATTGAGTCAATAAATATTTATTTATTATCTATTCTCTTCTAGGATTAGTGTTTGCCACAGTGGTGAAAACAGTCATGGTCCTGCCCTCATGTGACTGGCAATGAATTATGTAACTAAAACAGTTACACAATTGCAAATTGAGATGGGCACAATAAAGCAGGGTAAAGCTTCTGCAAAAGATTGTAATGCTATTCTGACTTAGGTTGGGAATGGTGGGGAGGTGGTAGAAAAAGGTTTCCTTAAAAGGCAGCCTTTCAGCTGAAACCTTCACTATGAGTAGGGAATGGCTAAGGAATATGTAAAGGTAGGAGTGTTCTAGCAGAGGGCGCCTTTGTATATCCAAAAGCTTGCTGTGCTAAGCAACTGGAAAAAGAGCTTTAGGACATATATAACTCGTACCTAGAGAATGGAAGTTGAGTCTAGCATAGGCTAAAATGTGTGTGCTATTTCTTGAAAATGTGAAGCTTTGCACTGTTTGGGGGTAACCACTTTTAGACATACAGCTTCCTCTTGTAGTATTATTTCCCTTCTTGCTTTAAAACATGAAAGTTACAAGTAATATCTTGAATAATTGTTCCTAGTTCTTCACTGCCTGTCTGTCTGTTATAGAATTATATGTCCAAGCCCTTTGCCATGGGACATTGTAGTATTTTTCTCTAGAGTAGGTGGAGTATTTATTTACTCCATTGTTACAGTACTTCTTGGTGCTAAAGGGATGGGAGTCCACGTGATGTGACCAGAGAATATAAATGTGCTTTCATTATTTGGCTTTGTCTCTTACACTTCTGCCATCTTCCTTGATGAGATCCTATCCCATAAAGCTGCTGGTTAACCATGAAGTGAGACTTAAACCCAACTGGAAGCCTAGGCTAAATACTGCCAAACCAAAGATGAAATCAGATCAGCCATCTTACAAACATGGGAGTGAAACAAAAGAAATGTTTTTTATAAGCCACTGAGTTTTGGGGTTATTGTTATGTAGCATAATTGCAGTAGAAATCTAATACAGAGGGATGTTCTTTATTTTCTCTGGTTGATTGGTTAATTATATACTAAAATATTCTCAACGGGTCCTTGAATTTTCTTTTTTTTTTTTTCTTTTTCTTTGCTAAAGGAATTTCAGGCATGGTGAGCAGAACTTGGGACTGAGTGTATTTGTGATGGTTGGTTGAAGAAATGAGACTCTCACACCAGCTTTGCTTAGATGACATTAATGGTTATTCTGATTTAATTATTTTAGAAAGACTTGAGTATAATAATGAAGCAGCCTAACATAGGTGACATGTCTTTCCTATCCCACAAGATTTCTCATTTATTTAACAAAGCCAGGAAATACACTGAGGGCATATAAGAGATAAAGCTCTTCTCAAGTAGACCTCACAGCCTAGGAGGGGAGATGGACAATTAAAACAAGCCATTAAGATAAAGAGTGATGGATATCACTCTTACAATTGTGTGAGGGGGCTCTGAGCATCACTTAGTAGTCATTTCTTCCTGCCATTTTCTTCTCTTAAATAAATCCATGTAACTGAAAGTTACATGAATGTTTGCTATTATTTTTTCTAATTATATTCTTCCTGAACATAATTTGGCACTTTCCTTCAGCTATCAGAAGCTTCACAGTTCAGTCCCCATTTCCCTACTTTTGGACACACATATATTTTTGAGTTGGCTGAAACACTTGATGTTAAATTTGAGCTTAATTATTTTTATACCTTAATTCCCCTTAACTCAAGTCCCTTAGTGAGGTTTTAGGTTTTCTACCTCTAGTTATTGTTTCTGACAAAGAAATATGAAATCCCTCTTCTTCATTTAAAAAGACATTATTATGATTATATTCCATTGAGTGGACAGTTCTTTAATTCTCTGTGACATAATTGGTCAAGAGTTTGCCTCTTCCTCTTTCACATAAAGTTTGTGAGTCTTTGTTAATTTCCTTCTCTTGTGTCAGCTATTTATAGATTATTCTTTAGGGTTTAGGCATTTGAGCAAAGAGTTTTTTAAAAAAACTATTTTCTAAATGCTTTATAAACCTTGATATAAATTTTGTTGAAAGGAAATGAAGCAAATACCTTGTAATAGCCTACTGAATTGTAAGCTGATGATGGAAGAACGGAAATTTGTAAAGCAAAGTAATTTCTTAACTATTTTTAGTTTTTAACAAGATCTCCTTAGGAGATCTCTGTTATCTTCAGAATTGCGTGGAGCATGGAGAACTGCAGAAGTTAGGAAGAAATATCAAAGGCTTGGACCAACTTTGTATGTGAAATCATCTGATCTCTGTCTTCTTTAATCATGATGTCGGTAGATGTTATCAAGGAATGGCCTAGAGAGGCTAGAATGGGCCTATTCATACTCGTAAGTAGTATAGAGTTGGATCTTGCTCTTTTAACCATTCTAATAATCTCTGTCTTTTAACTGAGAGTTTATCTCATTCACAAAGTGATTATCAATATGATTTTATTAAATATCTACTATTTTGCTACTTTTTAATTTATTTTCTCTTGTGTTGAGCATTTTTTATGATTACATTTTGACTCTATTAACATACATTTTAAATTAATATGGGTTTATTTTCAAATAATATTGTCACTTCATACGTAGTGTGAGGACCTAACAATAGTATATTCCCAAATCCTTCTCCCATTCTTCATGCCATTATTGTCATATATTTTACTTTACATATGTGAAAAATGCATACCACATTCTTACTATTTTTGCATTAGGAAGTTTTCTTTTATAGTAATTACAAATAAGAAAAAGGTAATTTTACCTTCATTTATTCCATTTCCAGTGTTTTTCCTTTCTTTATTTAGACCAGGATTTTGACTGATATCATATTCTTTCTGCCTGAAAAACTTCCTGTAATATTTTTCATAGAGTAGGTATGATAGCAATGAATTCCCTTAGTTTTTGTTTGTCTGAGAATTTCTTTCTCCTTTAGTTTTTGAAATGTATTTTTGCTGGGTATATAATTCTGGCTTGACAGGCTTTTTTTCTTTCAAAACTTTAAAGATGCCACTCCATTGTCTTCTTGCCTGCTTGGTTTCTAATAAAAAAAATTATCCTTATTCCTCTGTAGATAATAATTCTTCTGTCATTTTCTTCTGGCTGCCTTTAAGATTTTCTATTTATATTTAGTTTTTAGAAATTTGAATATGATTTTCCTAACTTAGTGTGTGTGTGTGTGTGTGTGTGTGTGTGTGTGTGTGTGTGTGTGTGTGTGTGTGTGTGTGTGTGTGTGTGTGTGTGTGTATGTGTATGTGCATGCACTATTATTTATCTTGCTTGAAGTTCTTTGAACTTATTGGATCTGTTGTTTGGTGTCTTATATTAGTTTTGGAAAATTCTTAGGTGTAATTTACTCAATATTTTTTAACTTAAAATTTCCAGTGGGCTCAGATTAGTATCACTCCCAAGTATCTGGTAGAATCAACCACAAATATCTTCTGAAATAAAGTCTCTTATCAGATCCACCAAATAGATACTTCTCAATATAATGGCCCTAGGAGCATGAATTTCACATCAAAAATTACCAAATGCATGAGGGAAAAAGTCACCATGAGGGAGGTCAGAGGAGTAACTATAGTATCAGAAGTTTAAATAGAAACATGGCAATAGTCAGACATAGACTTAACATAAGTATTTAATATGTTTTATGTGGTATGAATATTTATGACACCCCCCAAAATTCAGATGTTGAAATCCAAGGTGTTGGTATTAGGAGGTGGAGCCATTGAGAGGTGATTAGGTCATGAAGGAGGAGCCCTTGTGAATGGGATTAGTGCCCTCAGAGAGATAGCTCATTCTTTGGGTGATGTGAAGGTACAGTAGAAAGACAGCTCTCTAAGAAGCAGGCTCTTATCAGCACAAAATTGACTGGTGCCAGGATCTTAAACTTCCCAACCTCCAAAACTGTGAAAAATAAATGTGTGTCGTTTTAAGCTACCCAGTTTATGGTATTTTTGTTATAGCAGCCTGAACAAACCAAGACAATGTTTAAATAAATAAGAGAGGATGTTATAAATATAATTTAAGAACAAGAGCAAGAGACTATCAAAATGATCAGGCAAAATTTTCAACTAAACTCAATTGAAAAGTACAGTAATATGGAAACTTAATTGTTAAGTCATGAATTGTAGAAAAAAAATTTAAGCTAGAATCTAAAAATGAATAAATTACATGCACACATGATATATATATATATATATCACATATAATATATAGAAAGTATATAAATATGTATATTGATATGATTAGAAAAAAAGGAGTAAAGAAAGAAAATATCTGACATACTTACAAATGGACTTCTGGAAGAAAAGAATGTGAAGAATGGAGGAAAGACAACATTTAAAGAGATAATGGCTAAGTATTTTCCAGAATAGTTGTATGGCACGAATCCTCAGTTTCAAGAAGTCTAATGAATCTCAAACAGGATAAATAAAAAGCAAGATATACTTAGCCAAGTTGCTGTAAAACTGTAGGACCAAAAACAAAAAACATTATTTTAAAAGCAGCTAGAGAAAAAGGAGAAATTGCTTACAAATGGCAAAAATAAGATTAAAACCTTACCTCTTGACAGGAGCAATATAAAACAGAAGATAAACAATAGATTCAACTTTCTGTGAGAGAACTACTGTCAACTTAAAATTCATTATCCTCTAAGCCTACCTCTCAAGGACAAAGGAAAATATATTAACTTATAGATTAAGGAATTTCTTAAGGAATTTCTAAGATACGTATTTCAAAAAAGCAAGAAAGAAAGAAAGAAAAAGTGATCTCAAATGGAAGCACCTGAGATGCAAGAAATTATAAGCCAAAAATATGGTATGCATGTTAATCTAAATAAACATTTACTATATAAAGGAAATATAATACCTCAATTATAATCAAGAGAGAAATGATCTGTTCTAAGGCTTTGCTTTTATATTGATTTAACTTTTGTGTTGAGTTAAAGTCCCTTATTGAAGCTCTATAGGGCAACCACTAAAGTGAAAAAGCAAGAGAGGAAAAAAGTAGAATTGGGAAGGTAAGAAAACAGAGAGGAAAGAGAAAACATAAATCACAAAATAACCTAGTAGTAATGAATCCAAATAGATCAGTAAGCATTTCAAAAATAATAAACTGTATAAAAAACAGAATCCAACAATATATTGCCTGTATATGACACAATTAAAATGTAAAGGCATTTGGGTGGAAAAAGATCTACTAGGCAAATACTAAGCAAAATCAGCTAAGCAAGTATTATAACAGAAGAAAAATAAATAAATGACATAAAGTTTGGAAAGGAAGAACCAAATCTATCACTATTCACTATCCATAGATGATATGGTTGTCTATAAGAAAATCCAAAATAAACAATAGGAAATGATTAGAATTAATAAGAACTTAACAAAGATGCTGGGTATCAAATTGATATATAAAAGTAATTTGCATTTCCACATGTTTGCAGAAAATAGAAAATGAAATTCAAAAAAGTGACTTATCATAGTAATTCTTTATGTCTATCTGTCTAACTAACATCTATCTATCTATCTATCTATCTATCTATCATATCTCTATCTACCTAAGTCTTTCACCTATCTACAACATCTAGAATTAAATCTAAATTTAATGTGGAACATTTTGAAGAAAGTTATAAAATTTTAGTGAAAGACATTAAAGAAGAATGAAATAAGAAATACCATGTTTTTGGAAAGGCATATTTAATGTTTTTAAGATGTCACATCTCTCCAAAATTATCTGCAGATCCTGTACACTTCCAATGAAAACACAAAAACGTATTTTGTGGAACTTTTCAAGTTGTTTCTAAATTTTATATGGAAGAGAAAGGGGCCAAAAATAGCCAAGCGACTCCTGAAGAATATAAATAAGGTTAGTGTGGGTGGGGTGGCAAATGTATTAAGATTTATTATAGAACTACATAATTTAGACAGAGTGGTATGGTATAAGGATAAACAAGGAGAAGAAAGTGAAAAGAATGGAGAGCAATTCATATAAAGTCCTATACAAAACAGAGATGGCAATGGAGGAAATCAGTGGGGAAAGGATCAATTATTCATTGAATGCTGCTGAGGCAATTGGTTATCCATAAGGAAAACAAAATGAAATTGTATCCTTAACCTCACACCATGGACAACTTTCTTGTTTTATGCTTCTTAATGCTTCTGAGGGGCTTTCCCCTGTCACAATGACCACCGGGGTAACAGGATAGGGGCTTTCTCTAGTGATTCATGGTGGAAAAGCCCTAAATAAAGAAACTTACAAAAGCTACCAGTAGGCAGTAATCTGATTCAGCTCTTCAGCAATTCAGCAGTAGGTTGTCACATAAAGAGCATATACAAATAAATGCTGGATTCAGTTCCCTGGTGATTCTAACTAACATTTTGGAATCCTAGTCACTTCTAAGTACATTTCCTTTACTTTAAGAAAAGGTTAAGTGCTAATGTGGTTGCTGGTTTGCCAAGTGAAATCTGCAACTCTTACAAGTACAGATGTAAAGTGTAATTAAATTCTTAATGTAGAGCCATACAATTCATTCCTTTGAAAATAATACTTAGCTACAAAGCCATCCTACATTCTTTTACTAATAAGTATTGACTGGAGTTGGAGGAGGGATTTTTTTCTGACCTGGTTGATGAATTCAAGTGACAGGTTTTATGTTTTGTTGGGGGCTGACTTTTTCTCAGAGAAGATAAAAAATGTTAACTTGTCTAAGCTATGCAGCAGAGCTCACAAACTCTTCTTGATTATAGAGCAAGCCATTTCTGGTGAGTAGAGGAGATAATTTCACAGAGAAGATAGAAACACTCAAAGATAGGAAGGGCCACATTCCTGATCTTGGTAAGTATTGGATAAGCCCCATCCTTCTGTGTTCCACCTGGCTAAGATTAGGGAATTTTAATAAGAGATCTAGATAAGAGTTAAGTAATGGACAGGGGTAGTCTTTTTAGGAACTAAAAAAAATTGCACAAATAAAGTATACAATGCATATCACAAAAAATCTATGCAACTTTTCATATAAGCCTAATAAACATGTTACACAAATACATTTTCTCAGCCACTTGTATCTATGATATGTTACTGCATCACATCTTGAGGATACCTGCAACAGAATTTTCTGGGATTTTTTTTATTGCATCTATATTTTAGTCGTAATTAAAAAGCTTTGCCCTGTAGCCAATTATAGACAAATCCACCCATGTTTATTTCCAGAACATGTATGATTTCACTTTTTTTTACATTAAATTCTCCATGTAAGAGTAGTTTATTCTTAAGCATGGTGTGAGGTAGGGATTTAATTTTCTCTTTTTCTCAAATGGCAAACTAGTTGTCCCAGCACCATTTATCAAAAGTTTATCTTTGCCCTAGTGATTTAAGATGCCATCCTCATCATGTGTTAAAATTCTATGGTTATTTCATCTATTTCTGGGCAATCTATTCTATTCTATTTTATTGTTCTCCTCCATTGTTTATGGTGTTCCCCTAAAAAATGCACAAAAAATGCCCCATTCAAGAATCTTTGTGAGAGTGCTGGAATTCTGCATTTTAAATGAGTTCCCCAGGTGATTTTCATGACCACATAGTTGTTCCTTTCCAACTTCTTCAGGAATTTTAACAAACTTCCTTATCATGTCAAAAAAGTAAGTTGTCAGCAAGTACAAAAGGACAGGTTGTGATCAACAATTATGGTATGGGGGGAATGGTGGTCCTCAGTCCTCCTAATAGTTCACTTACAGGCTTTATTTAGAAAAAATGTGCATCATTTCAAACAAAATAGTATGAGTTCTGGTACAAGACGGTGGACTACATGAAAATATTCTTATCTCTTTCCCCAAACCTATTAAAATGGCAGTGAAAAATTAAAGGAATAAGTTTGTAAAGTTGCTGAGAGTAGGTGGGGAAGGATATAGGAAGACATAAGGAAACCAAAGTTTGATTAATTTCTGGGAGACAGAATATCATGTGGTATCTATTTTGTTATCTTTTGCTGCATTACGAATTAACCCAAACTTTAGTGGATTAAAACCACAACAAACATTTATTATTGAACATGTTTCTGTGGGTCAGGAACTTGATAGCAGCTTAGATGGGTGGCTTTGGCTTAGGGTCTTTCATGAAGCTACAGTCAAGGTGTCAACTGGAAATTAATGGAGCTGGAAGATTTACTTCTAAGATGGCTCGTTCATGTGGCTGGCAAGCTGATTCTAGCTATTAGCAGGTCCCAGTTCCTCCCCAAAAGCTCTGGAAAAAAATCAACTTACTTGACATTGTACTCCAGGAATGATAAAGTTGATGAATAATGAAAACTGAGAGAGGGAGAGGGAAAGCAGTATAGTGGAAATAAAAATGTTGTTGATAAATGAATATTATTTAAAAAAACAAGTAAATAAATTATAACAACAACTGAAAGGTGAAGGAGAGACAAATGTCATATCCATAGAATGGAATGCTAATCATCAGTAAAAAGGAAATGGCTGTTAACACATGCTACATTAAAGGATGAACCACAAAAACATTATGCAGTATCATTTAAAAAATGAGATAAATGAACTTCTTTACAAAACAGAAACAGACTCACAGATTTCAAAAACAAACTTATGGTTACCAGAGGGGAAACATGGTGGGGAGGGATAAATAGGAGCTTGGGATTAACATACACACACTAATATATATAAAATAGATAGATGTGGCACATATACACAATGGAATATTACTCAGCCTTAAAAAGAAATGAAATTGAGTTATTTGTAATGAGATGGATAGACCTAGAGTCTGTCATACAGAGTGAAGTAAGTCAGAAAGAAAAAGACAAATACCGTATGCTAACACATATATATGGAATTTAAGGAAAAAAATGTCATGAAGAACCTAGGGATAAGACAGGAATAGAGGCGCAGACCTACTGGAGAACGGACTTGAGGATATGGGGAGGGGGAAGGGTGAGTTTTGACAGGGCGAGAGAGAGTCATGGACATATACACACTAACAAACGTAGTAAGGTAGATAGCTAGGGGGAAGCAGCCGCAAGGCACAGGGATATTAGCTCGGGGCTTTGGGACAGCCTGGAGGGGTGGGATGGGGAGAGTGGGAGGGAGGGAGACGCAAGAGGGAAGACACATGGGAGCATATGTATATGTATAGCTGATTCACTTTGTTATAAAGCAGAAGCTGACACACTATTGTAAAGCAATTATACCTCAATAAAGATGTTAAAAAAAAAATAGATAATCAACAAGGACCTACAGTATAACACAGGGAACTCTACTCAGTATTCTGTAATAACCTATATGGGAAAAAAATCTGCAAAAGAATGAATATATATATATGTATAACTGAATCACTTTGCTGTACACCTGACTAACACAACATTGTAAATCAACTCCAATAAAAAAAAAACAAAAAAAACAAAAAAACAACATTATGCGGAATGAAAGAAACCAGGCACAATTATCACATTGTATGATTTTGTTTACATGGAATTTCCAGAAAGGGCAACAATAAAATTAGAGACCACAGTGAATTAGTGGTTGCCTGAGGCTGAAGTGGGACCAGGTATTAACTGTAAACAGGCATGAAGGATCCTATTGTGGAGAAGAAAGGTTCTAAGACTGACCTATGGTGAAGGTTGCACCACTTGGTAAAATTACTAAAAATTATTGAATTGTACACTTGAAATGGATGAATTTATGATATATAAAATATACCTCAATAAAGTTAAAAATATGTTGAGTGTAGAAAAGATAACTGTACACAATACTTTCATAGTACTTTAATAATAATAGTAGTACAGATGAAGTAAATATAAAATACCAACTGTCCTAAGAAGAGAGAATTTGAGTGATGGTGTGATTTGTGGCACTGTTTAAAACACACTTTTAAAATATATTACTTATTTTTCTTCACTACAAATGTAATATATGTCCATTGTGAAAATTTTAGATAATTTAGATATGCACAATGAAGGGCATACAATTTTTTAAAAAGTATAGTTATTTACAATGCTGTGTTAGTTTCAAGTGTATAGCAAAGTGATTCATTATATATATATATATATATATATATATAGTTAAAATATATAATTCAATTATATATATAATCTGATATATAAATATATTAGATTCTTTTTGATTATAGGTTATTACAGGATATTGAGTGTAGTTCCCTGTGCTATACAGTAGTTCCTTGTTGTTTACCTATTTGATATACAGTAGTGTGCATATGTTAATTCCAGACTCACCTCACCACATTATCTCCTTTGGTAACCATAAGTTTGTTTTCTAAGTCTGTGAGACTATTTCTGTTTTGTAAATAAATTCATTTGTATCATTTTTTTAGATCCCACATATGAGTGATATCATATATTTGTCATTCTCTGTCTGGCTCCTCCACTTAGTATTATAATCTCTAGTGCCATTCATGTTGCTACAAATTGCATTATTTCATTCTTTTTTATGACTGAGTAATATTCCATTGCTTTTGTGTGTGTGTGTGTGTGTGTGTGTGTGTGTGTGTGTGTATGTATATATATCACATCTTCTTTAACCATTCATCTGTCGATTGACATTTAGGTTGCTTCCATCTCTTGGCTATTGTAAACAGTGCTGCTATAAACTTTGGGGTGTATGTATCTTTCAAACCACAGTTTTGCCTGGATATAAGGGCATACAATTTACCTATACTGTCCCTACCCAGGATAACCATTACTAACATTTAGCATATATGTATATCCAGTTTCTTTTTTCTATTTTAAAGCAGAATATAAAAGTGTAGAAACTTCTGTAATTTTCACAAAGCTAATTGAAACCTTTCACTTTTTGTGTATCTTGAGGAAATCATTAAGAATTACATAATTTTATATACCAAGATGCTAATTAAATAAAAATGATGGTTGAACCTGAACTTTGAAAGAATGGACATGTTGAAAGGAATAAAAAATGGCTGGTTCAACAGTGTCACAGCAAATTTAATTGGAAACTGTGAGTTGGATAACTGGATTTTCCTCCAAAATTTTAACACTAGAATGAATCCAATGTAATCATTTTACAGATGGGGAAACTGAGGTCCAGAAACCTTGAGAATTTTCACAAGCAGGTAGGATCAGAGTAAAAATGCATGTCTCTTCACTCCCTGTACACATTCTTAACTTTGAACTTGTGGTAGGACCAGAGCTGTAGGAAAAATGTGAAGGCCACTCAATGGAATTTCCTGCCATTCTTGCTCAAAAGTGTCTCACTGTGGGCATATTCAATATTTATAGATGTTGTTGTTTGTGTAGTCTAAAGTCAGACCTTTGCAGAGATAGGGTCACTTTAACTTACAGTGCCTTTTCCTCTTATTGTAGGTTGTCTGTCTGGGTAAACCAAGCTATCTTCTTTGCCTTTCCATATTGGCCTTGTTTTAGAATCAATGCCAGTATGATCAGGTTGGGGAGAACTGTTAATAAGCCTCCAGAAATCATGAAAATGACATAATAACTTTTCTTCAGGGGTGAGATATCCTGAGATTGCTATTTGAGAAAATAATGATACTTGTCATATATTTCCTCTAAATAAATCTGGCTTTAATACGAAAAGTCCCTGTTTTCTTCACTTCTGTTTATTTTCAGTCACTCAAACTGACGCTTGCTGTCAATATCTCCTCACTATAAGTGTAAGCAGAAGTATTTAAAGAAAGCGGTATTGTTTTATTTTGGGGTTAGCAATTTTCCAGGGCTCACTGGCAGAAGTGCTTAGCTCTAAAGAATCACATGTGTTTGCTTTGTTCTAAATATAGGCTAAACAGAATGCAGTAGAGCCTGAAGGCTTCAGACTCCATACTCTGGAATATTAAAAAAAAAAAAAAAAAATCTAGGGAAGTAATACCTCCTTCCCAGAACTAAACAAATAAGCAAGTTTCTGCTAAATGCAGGGAACAAACTGATGGATATCATATTTTCTCCTCAAATCTTTTGGTTGTTTCTAAAAACATTTTTTTTTTCTTTAAGACTGTAAAACCAAAGTTAGCCTCCAATGGTACAGTCACTTATTGCTGTATTGGTAAATGGCAACCAGTGTGTGGTCTTGCGGGACCACGGGAAGGGCTGAAGTGTAATGGATGTGACCATTTTGAAAAAGCACATCATTAGAATTTTTTTCCTTTGAACTCTGCCCTTTATAATATTTTGTGCATGGATCTGGCATAAGGCCAAAGAGCAAGTCTTTTGCCTTTGGTTTATGTGCCAGTGAGATGGGAAAGTGCATATGTGACATGTGGTATTAATATTTTTAAGTTCTGTTTTACATTGTTTCTCAAACTAGAAACTGTAGATCTTTGTGGCCTACAGACATATTTTCAGAGATATACAAGTTCTCTATTATATATATTTTTTCAAATTTTAAGGATATTATAAGTTAACAAAAACATATTCAAAAAACCTAGAGGGGTGGGATAGGGAGGGTGGGGGGGGAGACGCAAGAGGGAAGAAATATGGGGACATATGTATATGTATAACTGATTCACTTTGTTATAAAGCAGAAACTAACACCATTGTAAAGCAATTATACTCCAATAAAGATGTTTAAAAAAAAAAAAAAGTAGCCTGATAGATAGTCACCCTCTGTGCTAGTTGCTAGCACTGCTGTAACAAAGTCCCTTACACTGGGCAACTTAAGCAATAGAACTTTATTGTCTCCCAGCTATGGAGTCTTGAAGTCCAAGATCAAGGTGCTGGCAGTGTTGGTACCTTCTGAGGGCTGTGAGAGAATCTGTTTCATGCTTCCTTCCTCGCTTCTGGAGGTTTGCTGACAATCTTTGTTACTTTGCTTGCAGATGCCAAAGATCTCTGCCTTCATCTTCACATGGCGAGGTCCTTGTGTGTGTGTCTGTCTCTGAGTCCAAATTTCTCTTCTTCATAAGGACATCAATCATATCGAATTAGAGTTTACTCTCATGACCTCATCTTAACTTGATCATCTGCAAAGTCTCTATTTCCAAATATGGTCACATTCATGGTTACTGGGGGGTAGGATTACAACATCTTTTGGGGGGTACAGAATTCAACCCATAGTATCTTCTAAATAATTATTGCCTGTTTGAGTTTATAATCGGCATAAAGGAAAGGGGTACTATTATAATTGTTCCATTCTCAAGAGAAAAAAACGCAGAGATGACTTAATTTGTATATAATATATTGATGCCAAGAGAAGGGCAGACAGTATCATGTCAAGATACTCCACAGGAAAGTTTTCACAGAAGCTGTAATAAAAAACAGTGACAGGGCTTCCCTGGTGGTGCAGTGGTTGAGAGTCCGCCTGCCGATGCAGGGGACACGGGTTCGTGCCCCGGTCCAGGAAGATCCCACATGCTGCGGAGCGGCTGGGCCCGTGAGCCATGGCCACTGAGCCTGCGCGTCCGGAGCCTGTGCTCCACAACGGGAGAGGCCACAACAGTGAGAGGCCCGCGTACCGCCAAAAAAAAAAAAAAAAAAGAAAAACAAAAACAGTGACAGGATATGGTAAAACAGACATAATGAATCTGAAGAAATCTGCACCATAAAAGTCGTATTTGTGAACTCTCAGAATAGCAGTTCATGTGTATTTCTAAATAGAATATGACTTAAGACTTAGTCTTGAATCCATGTAACTGAAAGCTAATTTGGGCATAACATTATAAAAGAGTTTATGTTTTTCTTTTTTTTTTAAAATAAATTTGTTTATTTAATTATTTTTTGGCTGTGTTTGATTTTCATTGCTGTGCATGGGCTTTCTCTACTTGCAGCAAGTGGGGGCTACTCTTCATTGAGGTGCGCGGGCTTCTCATTGTGTTGGCTTCTCTTGTTGTGGATCATGGGATCTAGGCTCGCAGGCTTCAGTAATTGTGGCATGTGGGCTCAGTAGTTGTGGCTCATGGGCTCTAGAGCACAGGCTGAGTAGTTGTGGTGCACGGGCTTAGTTGCTCTGCGGCATGTGGGATCTTCCTGGACCAGGGCTCGAACCCATGTCCCCTGCATTGGCAGGCGGATTCTTAACCACTGTGCCACCAGGGAAGTCCTATGTTTTTCTTAAAAGGAAAGTTAGATACAGAGAAAAACTTCAAATTCTACACTTTAATAATCATAGTAACAATGATAATAGCTGTCACTTATTATCAAGGACCTTATTTATGTCAGGCATTGCATAAAATGTTAACGCTTCTCAACATTAGCCCAAGTTTTTATAGTAGCCACTTGACAAATGAAAAAATCTGCTGGGATTGGTATTTTACTCTTTTCTACCTAAACCCAAAGTTTGTACTCTTTTCACTATATTTTTATACTTTTAAATATCACTTAAAGCTCATGTAAGGAAGATGAACATTTTTCAGCAAGTGTATCCTAGACTTTGGCTTTCAGATCAGGAGCTCTTTTTCTCTTTAAATCATGTGTCATCACTCTTATACAAACAACATCAAAGGACAGATATATAAGGTGACCTCTGGGTCCATGAATCCAGTCGGAAATATAAACCTGATGTCTGGCCCAGGGGCCTACTAGGCTTGTGGGTCTTAATAGGGTGTTGCTCCCTTAGGGTTGATTCCACTGAGAAGCTGAAGGAAGCAATGGCTCACCCTAATGAGATTAAATTCATAATAATTCATGAATTTAACAAAAAACATCAACAATGTTGATATTGTCACCTCCATCCACACCTTGGAAGAGAGAGATCAAGGGCAGTCTCTAGTCCCTAATCCTGAAATGATTAGCTGGGAATTTGTTTCCAGATCTTTAATGGAAAGTTGCATTTCCGTTCAAAGTTTTCAAGATTTTCCACCATGACAGCATTGTTCCTTGGGCACATGGATGAACTTCCCTAATTAAGGAGGGCCTTGAGATTTATTTAGCTAGAATTGTCTCCTGGGAGACTTTAGAATAATGAAATCGGACAGAAAAACTGGTCACTTTTAAAGAAGCTAATTTCTGTGAAGATTAGACATTTACTATTGTTTATTGAACTACCCGGTTCCTTCTTCTCTCATTCTAAACTTGTGCTATAAAATATTCCAAACTTTAAGGCAGGCTAGATGTAAATCAGGAATGAAATTGTAGTTAGATGTATAGCCAGCTTGTTTCCATTTGGGGATAGTCTCTGATTGGAAAATGGGTTTAGCAGTGTCATTTCAAAGATTTTATTTCATTTTTTTGCCTTGACAAGTAAGTGCAAAGATCAGAAATTGCATATGCAATACAGTATTTCAAATGCACCACCTGGAAAGTACACCAAAACTGTTTCACATTGTGGTTGGTAGTGTCTAGGAACAAGCATATTGAAGGAAATAATTTACTGTAACTAAATAAGTGTCTTACCTTATCAATGTTCCCAGGATAGGAAATGTAGCAAGAAGTCTTGATCATGTCAAAAATATGCTTGCTTCACATAAAAATATCATACAACATATCAAAAGATTGGAATATTGAGTTGTAATTCTTTCTTTCCTCCCTCCCTTCATCTCCCCGCAACCTCTGCCCTCTCTCTTTTAGTTTGTTTGCTATTTATTTTAGGATTGAATACAATTACTTATTTTATGATAATTTGGTATTATCTTTTTTTTTTTTTTTATAGATCTGTTGAGTTAGGAGTTTCAAAGTCAGAGAAGCAAATCTTTCTTGGTTTTGTGTTTGAAAAGTTCCTTTTGCTGGCTGTGTATATGAGATCAAATACACATTTGATACACAAGGTGATAAATGCATTTCAACCCTTTACAACCCCAAAGAAACTTGACTACCCAACCAATGAAAGCAAATTTGACTGAAGATTTAATATCCCAACCTGGCTTGTCAATTCCTATGCATTGAAGTCAAGTCAATGCAAGTTGTCATTATTTTATGTATATTAACAAATGTGAATTTTGCTGATACAATAGGTAGCTGGGCCCCTGAGAAAATCTTGTGATGGTGTGTGTGTGTGTGTGTGTGTGTGTGTGTGTGTGTGTGTGCTGTGATAAAGAGGAAGAGACACTAGAAGTCCTTCTATGTGTGGTGATTGCTGATCTCAGGACAGAGGGCAGGCTCACTTCATCTTCCTGGTCCTCAACCCAAGTCACCAAGGGATGGATTGATTGCAATCACCGACCAGGCGTAGAGTTTTTCCTGAATCCAGAGGGTACTGAAGGTCTGGGTTTGCACGGGAGGGGTTCCCTTTGGCTCCCTTTTATGTTGAGTGGTGTGGAGGTTAGATTTGTGAGGGGTGCTCACCTGGCTTGAGAATATTTACAGTGCTCTGAATATTGACCACAATTTCCTTAGGCTTTCTTCTTACCAGTGGCTGGTTTGATCTTCCCTATCTAATCTTGAGTTTTCATCAATGTGGGGTGGATGAGGGAACGTCCTTGAGTCTCTGACAAGAGCCTTCATATTCCACAGGTTAAGAAAATTGAATTAGCAGTGGAAGCAGCAGGGCAGAGGTTGAATTCAGAAGCCAAGTGAAAGAGAGACCTCAGCAGAGGCCAGAGAAAGGTAAAGACTAGACACCCCACAGGCAACTTAGATCATACTCAAGCAGAAGCAGAGGAGAAAAAGGGGAGAGAGAAAACCCCAAGCCTGAGTCAATATTTACTCCAAAGGAACCAAATTTTAATCTGGAAGTTACTAAGCTTCTTTACATTGGCAAAATCAAGAATTTTCCACCTTGACTACTTTCCTAAGGCTGGCATAACAAAGTACTGCAAATTGAGTCGCTTCAAACAACAGAATTTTATTCTCTCATAGTTTGGGAAGGTAGAAGTCCAAAATCAAGGTGTCAGCAGGTCATGCTCTCTCTGAAAGCTCTAGGGGAGGATACATACTTGCATCTTCCCAGCTTCTGATGGTTACCAGCAGTCCTTGGCATTCCTTAGCTGGTAGACACATCACTCCAGTCTCTGCCACCATAGTCATATGGCATTTCCCCTGTGTGTCTGTGTCTCTGTTTTCTCTTCTTATAAGGATCCCAGCCATTGGATTGGTCCCACCCTAATCCAGTATAAACTCAAATTAACTTGATTACATCTGCAAAGACCCTATTTCCAAATGTCACATTATGAGGTTTCAGGCAAACATGAATTTTGGACTCAGTACAGCTAGTAATAAGGCTCATGAGTAAGTAGAATTTAGGTGTAAAGGAATAAAGAATGTTAAACCTTGTACATCCAAGTGTTAGTTTAGGACCTGGAGACTTGGGTGTCCTTACCTTTGCATAAGGTAAATCTGCCTCCAGAGGAATGACATGGAGTGATGATGTTCTATAGACAACTGGAGAATGAAAGTCAACCTAAAAACAGAATGGACGTGAAAGATAACAAACCTTGGGTCCAAATAGTCTCCTTTGGACAAGTTAGTGAACTTTGTTGAGGCTTAAGTCTTCTCATGTGTAAAACGAGGATAAAAACGCCTAGCAGGGGGCTTCCCTGGTGGTGCAGTGGTTGAGAGTCGGCCTGCCGATGCAGGGTACACGGGTTCATGCCCCGGTCCGGGAAGATCCCACATGCCGCGGAGCAGCTAGGCCCGTGAGCCATGCCCGCTGAGCCTGTGCGTCCGGAGCCTGTGCTCTGCAACGGAAGGGGCCACAACAGTGAGAGGCCCACGTACGGAAAAAAAAAAAAAAAAAAAAAGCCTAGCAGGGCAGTTTTGAATATTAAATAATATCTCTGTTCAGTAGCCACCCCATATTTGGTGTATGGTGGTTTGGGGATGGCTCTAAGTAAATATTCATCTAATTCCCTTCTTTAATTCATGCTCCCTTAGAATATTTCATTATTTATCCTTTCCTCATGAATTACATTGAGGTTTATGAAATACTTTTAACGTGAGCTCCCTTTTTTCCTTTGAGAAAGTAATACAAATTAAGTAAATATTTGGGAAATAAGATTGGTAATGGAAGTTGCAGGGATTATGTTAAATCTCGTTTTCCATTTTTCCAGAGTATGATAAAAGGGATGTAGCAAATAGGTATCAATACTGGTTCTGCTTTACTTTCTGGCATGCTTCTGGATGACTTTGAAATCCACAGAAAATCTATAGGTTGAAAATAAGAGAGACAGGAGAAGAAATTGATGAGAATTCAGAAAAAAAAAAGTGAACTAGAATTTCAAAAGAATGTATTTTATCAAACACCAGCAATTTAATCTATTTGCAAAGTGTTCTAAGGCACCTTATCGTGACATTTATCATATTGCTTACAATGACCTCTTTTCTAAGTCTCTCTTTCCTATTGGAGTTTAGTCTTCATTCATCCAACAATTTTTTACTAAGTGCCTACCATGGTTAGGCCTGGTGGAGTACAGTAGGGATTCAAAAATTCTTTAATATAGATGCAGGCCTGCTAATGTGCAGCTGATGCCCTTAAAGGTTTCCATGGGAACTCATGCTCAAAGCTCATGAAACCCAATTTGAGGAAGCCCAACACATTCCTATCTTCTACTGCAAATTATGTCTGTATTGTCACCTCAAAGAAGCAGTGATCTCTACTAACAGACCAATTTGAGAATTTCTACAGGAGCTCGTCTGGTATTTCTTTGTATCTCTTGTAGAAACTTATAACTCCATCTTGCAGTGGTTATTAACTGAGAGTTCTATGTCCCCTACTACACAGAAAAAAATACTTTGTCTCTATGGAGCAGAAATGGTATCCCGAACTCAGCAACAGTGATAGCAGCTAACATTGACTGTGTACTTTGCAGCTTTCAAATAGTACAACCATGCCATCATTTCCTCCTGAAAACAATCCTGTGTGAATCATATAAATGTTCATAAATATGGAGACTGGTCTGGAGAAGTTATGGGACCCACCCAATGTGGCTTAACTAATAAAGGGGTGAAAACGGGCTATAGTCTTTAGCTTCCAGTTTCACTGATCCTTATTTTCATCATAGTATGTTTCCAACATTTTCATATGGCTAACTCTTTATAGCCTCAATTTAAAAATCGTCTTTATTATTATTTTATTTCATTTTTATATATTGTTCAATATGTGCCTATTTGGCAAATTCAAATGACTCAGAAATATATAAATTAAAAAGACTTCTCCTCTCCTAGAATTCTACCCGTCCTGCCCCATTTTTGTTCAAACCTAGATAGTCAATACTAATAATTCGGTAAATATCCCCTAGAAGATTTTGTAAATCCCTTTATGTGTTACAGATACATACATGCAGAGGTTTTTTATAAGAATGCATTATATTTTTTCATATTATATTTTTCCATATTATATTTTTCCATCGATTTTCCTTTATACTTTTTGTCTTTTGGACTTTATTCCAGATCAATATATACAGATCTACATTTTTTCCCCTTTACAAATTAAAAAACATTTTAAATTTTTATTTATTTTATATATTTCTTGTTTTGAGCATGACTGTGGTATGTGTGTGTACATGTTTCATGCGCTGTTCATAGTTTTTCCTTTTGAGATGTGAGGCAATGTATTTTTAGTCTTCTGTATTGAAGCCAAAAATTCAAATCTATTTTTAAAAGAAAATTTTCAAGATGGCAAAGCCTTTAAAGATGGTAACATGAATTATTTTATTTTTGTGTAAGTATTTTTTTTTACTATAAAGAAATACAACCAAAAATTATCTTTAGTTAATCTTTTTAATTCCAAGAGTCCTCCCAGAGAAGGATAATGGAAAGAGCATTGGTTTTTGATTATTACAAGAAGTAATTGTTCTTTCATTTTAAATAAACTGAATTTTTAATAATTTACTAATCTATATCTAAGAATAATATATGGACTCTAAGACAATCTAGGCTTTGTTGTCACAATTTTACCTGTGGTAATACAATAATACAAAATCAAAAATTAATGGTAAAACAGATTAAGTCCCATACTAGAAAATGCTGCTAGAAATATCAAACTTTTACAAATATTGAAAGACAAATTATGTTAGAAGCATAAAATAAACAGTTACAGAGAGAAGTTCATAGCAGTAATGTCCTTGAACTAGAAACTTGGAATAATAATAATATTGGTACAAATAGATATATCAGGATGCCTTCGATGGTTTGGGCTAATTTTATTTTGGCGTATTCATGTGCGTATATATTTATAGGAGCATTTTTCTCATCAAATAATCCAAAATTGAATTGAAATTCACTTGTGCTTTACTATCAGATTGAAATAGCTTCAAGCCAAGGATTTCTATTTTCGCCATTTTGAAACCTCCTTTCAGGAAGAGAGAAGCAAGTGTATGTCTCCAGAATATCATTAGTTTACAGCTTTATTGCATATTAGAATTACCTGGGGAACTTTTACGACCCCTCCCCCCATGTCCCAGTAAGTAAAGTACCTCATTGTGAGTCAAAGCCAAAGAATATAGTTCACATAGGAATCACCTGGGGGGGATGTTAAAACTATTGATGCCAGGATCCTACTCCCAGAGATGCTGATGTAATGGACCTGGAGTGTGGTCTGGGCCTCAGAGTTCTTAAAAGCTTCCAGCACCAGATACATGTTTTAAGGGATTTAGAAATATTTTTTTCAGCATGTTATTTGAGAGATAGTTTACTACACTAAAATCCACGTTGAAGATAGACTTAGTTTCAAGTGTAGACCCTATAGTTACTAGTTGTAAAATTTGGGTAACAATCTCCAGGTGCTTCAGTTTTTCCCATCTGTAAAATAATTTGGTAAACATTCGCTTAGTATCTGCTATATGCTGTGAATTCATGGCCTAGGTCAAAAGAGCCTCCTCAAACCCCTACACATTTTATATACGTTTATTATACACATTTCACACAGCTGCAGCATTGCCTAGGAACTCTTTAGAGAAGAAAATGCTTGGACTGAACCCCAGAAATACTGAAACAGAAACTCCCCAAAATCAGTTTTCATAAAGCCCTTTAGATGATTCTGTTGTATCCTCGAGTTTAAGAACCTCCTGTACAATGAGGTGTCACCTCACACCAGTCAGAATGGCCATCATCAAAAAATCTACAAACAATAAATCCTGGAGAGGGTGTGGTGAATACATATATATAGAATCTAAAAAAAAAAAAAAAGGTTCTGAAGAACCTAGGGGCAGGACAGGAATAAAGCCATAGACGTAGAGAATGGACTTGAGGACATGGGGAGGGGGAAGGGTAAGCTGGGACGAAGTGAGAGAGTGGCATGGACATATATACACTACCAAATGTAAAATAGCTAGTTAGTGAGAAGCAACCATATAGCCCAGGTATATCAGCTCGGTGCTTTGTGACCATTTAGAGGGGTGGGATAGGGAGGGTGGGAGCAAGACACAAGAGGGAGGAGATATGGGAATATATGTATATATATAGCTGATTCACTTTGTTATAAAGCAGAAACTAATACACCATTGCACAGCAATTATACTCCAATAAAGATGTTAAAAAAAAAAAAAACTTCCTGCACTACGCTATACTGTGATAGTCTCTAACTTGTAGGAGCACTGTGAGGATTAAAATATAATTCGTTTGAAGTACTTAGTGCTATGTCTAACTCATAATAAGTGGCCAATTGCTAGCTATTAGTTATTATTCTGTTATTTTAGATTATCTGAATCATAAGTATATCTCCTCTTACAAAGATGCAACCAAGATGTCTCTCTTTAGCTTGACACTTAAAATATCAATATATATGCATGTATGTATGTATGTGTATATATATATATATATATATACACACACACATATATATATGTCATGCACTTAACTCTCAATCATTTTCTTTCTCAAACTTTGACTGTAATTCACTTTCTTCCCTGACTGTAGTTGCATTGTTGAAATTAACACCCTGAACTTTGGTGTTTTTTTATTGCTTTGATGACAGTTTGGGAAATACATTAACTGTTTTATAATTCCTGCCAGATTTATAATTTATAATTTCCTCCCCTCAAAATCACATGTCACATTACCTTGGGTAGATGGCCATTTGGGATTCTTCACTTAACCTTGACCAGCACTTTGTTCACAGTCAAATCATCTCCCTTTACCTCTCTGACCTGCAAAGCAAAAGTCAATCTCATCCTCCCTGCTGAAATAGCCAACATGGCACTAACTGATATGAACATGAATAGTAATTCCTATCAGGTAACCCCAATTATTTTCCCTTGGAAAAAGCAGATTTTGCTGTGCCATTTGCATTGCGACAAGCATGGCTTTGCGCTGAGAGAAATGCTTTTTCCGTGGAAAGCATTGGAGGTAAAAATTCACCTCATTTAGCTTTTAATTCAGCAAAATATGTTTGCAGGGTTTTGTTCATCACAAAAAAAGAAAATTATGTAAAGGCAGTGACCATGGCTATAGGCTTACATTCTGAGCTCTTATTTTCCTAATAGGGTCCTTTAAAAAAAAATCCATGACAAATTTCATTCTAGGTGTGTTCAGACTACTATTCTCAAAGTGATGTTGGAAGTCTCTGGAATTAAACAAGAAAGGGAAATAGAGAAACAAAATCAAAACAGCTCCTGGGTGATCACTGAAATATTGCATTTCTTCTGATAACAGATTTTCTTCTCTCTTTTTGATATACAGTTTCTCCATCCATGAAGTAAGACTATTAGTTTTCACTGTTGTTGTTCACATCTACGGTAAACAAGTTAATTATGTTCAATAACCCTTAGTATTCTGCAGAGAAAAGTGTTTGTAGGTATCCTCCATTGTTATTTGTTGAAGAAGCATGGGGCTGTAATGTCTATGTGGCTGAATTAGGTAGAATGGATGGGAATGGGGCCTCTAGACCTTTCAAAAGAGAGGAACGATGTAGAAGAGGGCGGCTGGAAGAAATGAAGTAGAGAACTTGATCCAAAATGTAATGCTTTAGCCTATCTTGTTAAAACAAATGGGGGCTTCCCTGGTGGTGCAGTGGTTGAAAATCTGCCCGCTAATGCAGGGGACACGGGTTTGAGCCCTGGTCTGGGAGGATTCCACATGACACGGAGCAACTAGGACCATGAGCCACAACTACTGAGCCTGCGCGTTTGGAGCTTGTGCTCCGCAACAAGAGAGGCCGCACAGTGAGAGGCCCGCGCACTGCGATGAAGAGTGGCCCCCACTCGCCGCAACTAGAGAAAGCCCTCGCACAGAAACGAAGACCTAACACAGCCAAAAATAAAATAAAAAAAAAAAATTTAAAAAGCAAAAAACAACAAAAAAATAAAAAAAAAAAAAAAAAAAAAAAAAAAAAAAAAAAAAATAAACTCCTACCCCAACATCTTCTTGAAAAACAAAAAAAATGGAATAGACCATGCTGTTTGGGGAGAGAATTATTGAAAATTGGTGGTAAAAATGTTCCCATGATCACCACTTCAGGTAAACATCTTTCTCATTGAACAACTACTCAGTTGTCAGATGAGGAGCGTTCTAAATACAAAGTGTGTGATTTGATGGATATAGCAACTCAGAAGCATGGCTCCTGTGAGAAGCTGGGTCAGAAGAAATGAACTCCATTTTTGTCATGGTCCATTTGGGCTGTTATAACAAAATACCACAGACTGGGTAGATTATAAACAACAGAAATTTATTTCTCACAGTTCTGGAGGCTGGGAAATCCAAGAGCAGGGCGCCAGTGTGGTGGTGTTTTGTAAGAGCTCTCATCCCGGTATGCAGCTGGTGCCTTCTTGCTGTATCTTAACATGGTAGAAGGCGCTAGGGATTTCTTTAGATCCTCTTCTATAAGGACACTAAACCCATTCATGAGGGCTCCACTCTTATGGCTTAAGCACCTCCCAAAGGCCCCACCTCCTGATTCCATCATCTTTGGGGATTAGGATTTCAACATATGAATTTTGGGGGAACACATTCAGATCATAGCAATTTATAATATAGTTTTCTCCCATGAATACTCATAAAGGAGAATATCAAGGTTGGATGAGGTGTTCCATCTGGATGCACTCTATAATATCCTCATCTTATGGCTAGATGCCTTTGTCTTGACTGCCTGAAGCAATGACAAACTTCAAATAACTTAGATCATTTGGGGATGATTTAATAGTTACAAAAGTTTTTATTTTGAACCTAGATCAGTCTTATCATGTATTCTATGAATATTTATAGTTCTTTCTTATGAAACCAGTTGAAACAAATCTAATTTTTCATTCCCATGACAACCCTTGAAATATTTGAAGATCATTTTATCCCAAGGCCTCTTTTCATTTGACTAAAATTTCAAAGCTCCCACTCGCCGCCCCCCACTACTCTTCATTACTCTTATGGTGACTGTGCAATAGACATGCTTCTGTTTCTTTTTAAAAACCAAACTCCATACTAAAAATGTGATCAGAGAGGTGGATCAGTGTACCTTGTGTGATGCTAATATTAGAACCAATGTTCTTAGAAGGAGCAGTTGTTACCTGGCCAAAGTAATCTGCCCATTCTTATAAGTGAAGAGGCTGAAGGTTCCTGTATGCCAGCTGTCTTCAGACTTATCTTCATCAGTTTCAGTTACATTAAAGTATCCATCACAAAGATGAGCAAGCCATTGTACTTCTTGCATCCTGTTTGGGAAATATCTGGCTTTCTCTTTATGGTAAGAGAGTCTTAGGATTTCTTTTGGAAGGTGCATTCCTTTCTCATTGAATATGGTTTCTCCAATGTTCCTCCAAACATGACCCACCTGTTATTGGCCTTTCTCTGGGAACACTTTGAAGTTCACATATTTCAATATGCTTTAAATGTACATTTAATTAAGCATATGGTTTATTTTGAGACAGCTGACATTCACTTTTCTTGTCCTGTCTTTTGTGGCTTGTGTGACAAAAACATCTGCCCTAACAATGGAAGAAACCATTGGATCCACCTCTCTGATCGCATCATCAACACCCTCCTATACACAAGCTTTGTTCCTGGAAGTTCATCTGTGTACCACAGCCTAGTGTGACCCTGCTGTTCCTGCCTCATCAACATGGAGTTCATGACCCTCTTTAATGCATGCTCCCCTTCCTTCCATCTCACCCAACTCTAACAATGGAAGAAACCATAAAGTAGTATCTCTTTATTAAGTTACTAGCACAATAACTTAATCCTCTTGGCAGACATCTCCATGGAGGGTGGCTGGCTGCAGCGACACTTCAGCTTCTCTGAGTATTGTTTCCTCACTTCTTTCTAGAAGAGTCTCAGTGAAAAGTGATTTCCCTTGGACTTGTGTTTTACTAATGATATATTTAATAAGGGAAAGGGAAGAAAACAAAGGGCATCAATGATCACAAATATCGACATCTGGCAGAACATTGAAGGGAAAACTGACCACAGCTGTCTTTGACAGTTAATGTTATTAGAATATTCAACATGGAATGTCTACTTTAAATAAGAAACACTTGAAAGAAATGGTCAGAATTAACAGAAGCTTAAATTGAAACCACGTTGGTTGGTAGGTAATAGCATGCTAGAGACAAGCATTGCCTTTAATGTAAAAGCATTCTTTACCCCCAAATTATCCATGTGGCCCTGTTTGTGCCACTGGAATTTGATTAGGTTTGGCTTTTTCAGGAAACCAGGAGGTAAGAAGAACCCACTTAATCTCCTGTAAAGTGGTTCATTCCTTGCCCAAGCCTTTGGGTAACTCAGTTTATTAAAACGTTCTGAAGTTCAGGTCAGTTAACTCAGTGCTATGCCATCCATATGCCTGCCTTTTGGACGTTGCTACATCTAACATCTGATTGGCCTGAACCTGGAAGTAATGAATCCACCATACAATGTGGGACCTTGCTAAGCACCCATTGTTTGGCCCATAATTTTTTTGCTGAAGCTCAGAAGGCTCCCATCTGGCAGTTCCTCTTCTGCATTTGTCATGTCATTATACTTTAACTTACCCACTGAAATAGAGTTGCTGGTTGCAATTCTCTTAATGAACCCAGGAGCCTCTATGCCACTCAAAAATAAAAATGCAATGTGTCATTGTGTCACTTTAAAAGGTCTTACATTGGGACTTGCCTGGTGGTCCAGTGGCAAAGAATCCACCTTACAATTCAAGGGATGCAGGTTCGATCCCTGGTCAGGGAACTAAGATCCCACATGTCGCAGGGCAATAAAGCCCATGCACCACAACTACTGAGTTGGCGTGCCTCAACTAGAGAGCCCATGTGCCGCAAAATACAGATCCCATGCTCCCTGGAGCCTACATGCCACAACTAGAGAAGAGAAAACCTGCACACCACAACTAAAGAGAAGCCCATGCGCCACATTGAAAAGATCCTGCATGCCACAACTAAGACCTGACGCAGCCAAAAATAATAAATAAAATAAATAAAAAATAAGTCTTTAAAAAATAAATAAAATAAAAGACCTCACACTGACTTACAGTTTTTCTGTTCTCTGTTCTTCGTGGGTCTTTGTTAATCAACTCAACAAATATGTATATATTTCCCAGGATATTTCCATGAATTAGGATTTGAGTATTACAAAAATCCATTCTACATCACGGCCATCAGAAATTTAAGAGAGCTATTAGAGGAGATAGATACTCAAGAAGCAAAAATCTGCTGAAGTGTTGTTAAGAGACAGCAGCTCCTGAAATAAATCAAACCATCTTGGTTAATGTTAACACTGTCAGAAAAAAAATGTAGATTTCATAAAGTTGTTACTCCCAAGATGTTTCTTTCATTTGCTGCTCAGTGTCTGGGGCATAGTGTCTTGCCCTTTTCTCCTGAGATTCTATCCACCAGCAGCTCTATCCACCAGGTGCCCCATGTCTATTGTCAATGTCTATTCCTTCAATAAATACTTGATGGGAAAAATGAAATTGTGTTCGACTCCATATTATCTATTATCCCTAAGCTATTTAAAGAGACTTTTAACAGGCATTCCCCCTTCTACAGCATATACAATTCTGGCAGAGTGGACTTCAAATGTTAACCTTTTGGTTGTTGTACTCATTATACAAAAACTTTTAGTGCTGCCAAAATGTAGGATAATTTGAAAGGTCATTAGTCTCACAACATTTATGTCCACTCAAAATACCAGCTCAGTCTATCCTCTTCTCTTATTACCTACAAATTTCCCAATCAAATAGTCATTTCCAGCCAAAGTGTCCCTTGGTTATTTTGAATATGAATTGTCTGAATGCCATATATTCCCATTCTGCCTCACCCAGAGTTGTCTGCCCAGGGAAATCCTCCTGATCCTTCAAGAGCTATCTGGAGCCCAACTTCCTCCATGGAACCATTTCTTATATGTCCACCTAGAACAGATAAGGAACTTCTCTTGCCAGGTGTGTGGACAGCATGCTAACAGCAGCCCCAGGTGAGCAAAATCCTGGGTCAAGTCAATGCTTTTTTCTCATCTCTTAGTACCTTAGTACTTTGTTGGACTTAAATCATTGGGTTGGAAGGTCACCATCACTCACCTCTGATATTTCTCTGGGTCCACTTTAATGCCCTCAGATTATAAACCAACTCTGTCCTGTGATTGATTTCCTGTTGACTCATGTGTCCTGGATTTTTTGTCTCTCTACATCCTTTTGTAAAGCTAGTCATGAAATTATTCTACTAAACCTTCTCCAGTTCAAGAAAACATAACAGAAGGGTGAAAAATATCTCCCTTCCTTGTTCACTGAACACTTATCCCTGTGGCATGAACTGGTTCTAGCAGGTGAAGATAAAAACAAAGCCCTGAGTGGCAAAACATACCACTCTTTCCTACCTTGGTAGTGAATGTTCCTTTTTTTTAAATATAAATTTATTTATTTAATGTATTTAGTTTTGACTGCTTTGGGTCTTCGTTGCTGTTTGAGGGATTTCTCTAGTTGCAGAGAGCGGGGGCTACTCTTTGTTGCAGTGCACAGGCTTCTCATTGTGGTGGCTTCTCTTGTTGCGGATCACGGGCTCTAGGCAAATGGGTTTCAGTAGCTGTGGTATGCGGACTCAGTAGTTGTGGTGCACAGGCTTAGTTGCTCTGTGGCACGTGGGATCTTCCCAGACCAGGGCTCAAACCCGTGTCCCCTGCATTGGCAGGTGGATTCTTAACCACTGTGCCTGAATATTCCTTTTAATTCAACTTGATGGGAATCCTTGTTCAGCTGACAGTTGACAAAAGTTGTTCTCAAACTGTAGTCTCCAGAATAGGAATATCAGTCTTGCCTGAGACTTGTTAGAAATGCAAATTCTCACCCCAGACCTACTGAATCAAAAATTCTGGGCGTGGGATTCAGCAATAATGTTTTAACAGTCCCCTTACTAAGGTGATTCTGATGCCCACTAAAGTTTGAGAATTCTGGTCTAAATGAAGAATAGCAGTCTCCTGCTAGCAGGATAGCAATTAATTTCTAATTAAGTAGTTATTAACTGGAGTAGGCAGCTCTTATATACTTGAACAGAGCTTCCTTCTTTGGGCAGTGGGAGAACTTGTGTAAGTTCCAACAGGTACTTGGCAATTTCATAATGGTGGTAACAGACAACTTAAATGGTTGAAGCTGACAATGAGAAAAAGCCCTGTTTTCAAATACACAACTATGATCTGGTAAGAGTGTAACAAGTTTGCCAGACATAAAATCAGTATGTAAACAACAATTACAATAAAAAGAAAAATAAATTAGACAATATGTTTAGCATGTAAAGTAACTATGACAAGATCTAACAAAAGATGTGAAAGATTTTGGTGGATAAAGCTATACAAATTAATTCAGAGTCAATAAAGCCTAAACAAAGAGATATACCATATTCATGGATTGGGTGACTGAATAGATAAATGCATAAACTCCTTCCAAATTAATCTAAAAATTCATTGTAGTAGATATAACGCAAAAGGCACAATTCATGAAAGGAATAATTGATAAGATGGACTTCATTAAAATTTTAAAAAACTGTTCTCTGAAAGGCAATGTCAAGAGAATGAGAAGACAAGCCACAGACTGGGAGAAAATATTTATAAAAGACACATTTGATAAAGGACTGTTATTCAAAATATACAAAGAACTCTTAAAACTCACCAATAAGAAAACAACAACCCGATTAAAAAATGGGCCAAAGTCCTTAACAAACACCTCATTGAAGAAGATTTACAGATGGCAAACAAGCATATGAAAATATGCTTCACATCATATGTCATCAGAGAAATACAAATTAAAACAATTATATACCACTACATGACTATTAGATGGCCAAAATCTGGAACACTGACAGCACCAAATGCTGACAAAGATGTGAAGAAATAGGAACTCTCATTCATTGCTGGTATGAGTGCAAAATGGTACAGTCACTTTGGAAGACAGTTTGTCAGTTTTTAACAAAACTAAACGAACTTTTATTGTACATTCCAGCAATCCTGCTCCTTCGTATTTACCCCCAAAAGTTGAAAATTGGGCTTCCCTCGTGGTGCAGTGGTTGAGAGTCTGCCTGCCCATGCAGGGTACATGGGTTCGTGCCCCGGTCCGGGAAGATCCCACATGCCGCGGAGCGGCTGGGCCCGTGAGCCATGGCCGCTGAGCCTGCGCGTCTGGAGCCTGTGCTCCTCAACGGGAGGGGCCACAATAGTGAGAGGCCCACGTACTGCAAAATTAAAAAAGAAAAAAACAACTGTTGGGCATCATCTAAAGTAGCCCAAAGTTGACACACCCTATGACCTAGCCATTATGTTGCTTAGGCATTCATGCAAGAAATTTTGCATGTTTACCTCAGAGGATAATATAAATATTCACGACAGCAATGTTTGAATTGTACTCGCCACCAAAGGAAACTATCCCAAATGTCCATTAATAGTAAAGTGGATAAATCAACTTTATTGATGTACTGGAAATCTCTAGAACATGAAAGTGAATAAATTCTAGCTACTTAGAACAAAATGGATAAACCTTTCGAACATAATATTGAATAAAGAAGTAAATCATGAGGAATACAGGATAATTCAGGAGAATAAAGCCTAGAAAATCTTCAAAGAAAAGTTTGACAAAGAATTTTATATGCCTATTTATACTCATTTTGAGTATAAAAATTAAAAATGGTTTGGAATATGCAAGGACTTATGACTCCCTTTATCATTACAAAGAGCTCTGGATATTGAAAAGTTTGGAATATAGTTCTCCATATTAGACTGTGGGTACTGTCAGGTATCCATACGAAAATATCTAGTTCTTCCTACATTAATTTTGGGTTACCTGTATGCAAACATTTTAAAAAGTAGAACTACGTGCTCTATTGCTAGTTTCTAGAGCCCAACATCTCATGTCAGGAAATTTAGATTCTTCCAACTGAGAATAATGCAATGTTGTAACAGCAGGTCCCTCAGAACATGAATGATATCTAGAATGTTTCAGATATTCTAATTGTTGATGCTTGATTTCCCAATTTTTGTGGTGATAGTCTTTCTACAGACCTCCTTCAAAAATATTGGTAATTCTAATAAATCTTGGTGACTAGAGAGGTATTTAATGTCTCAGTATTTGGTTCCTGACATACTAGAATTCCCATTTAAAGTTGAGAATGGCAGAACCGCCCAGTCCCTGATCCCCTTTTGTCTCAAGAAAACCCTCACCTAGCCCTTATTCCTTTGCACATGCTTTTTTCATAGGAGATTAGGATGTACCTGGATATTTGTTCTTCTGGGTGGTATCTGGTTTATATACAGAGAACAAGAGCAAAGATGGACTAGTTTACTCTAGAGTACATAGGAATGATGGCCCAGGAGGATTAGTATGAGCTAAATTTAGTATTCAAAAAAGACAAAGATCTACCCAAGGAAACCAGACTCAGTCAACACATCTAAGAGGAGTGAGCAAATCTGGAATTAGGAGGTGAAACTCAGAGCCAAGTGGAAGCCAAAAAGCTAGGAACAAATCCAGGAGTAAAATGAAGAAAGGCCCAAATGAGTTTGTGCTTTCATTGGAGAGCAGCCATGTGGAATCATGACCTTTGATATTGTCATAAAAGTACAGGACAGAGAAGGCTTACAGGAAAGTGATCTTGGTGGGATATAATTATTCCGATGGGAATAGCAAAAAGCTATTGCAAGAATCTAGGGTAGTGATGATGGTGTCCTGAGATGGAGAACCAAGGGCCTCTGTGGGGAAAAGTGGTTTGAATTCAGCAACAGTTTGAGGGAAGAGATGACAGGATTCACTGATGTACGTGAGAGGGGAGTCAAGGAGGTCATCACTAGCTGAGATGGGAAAGACTGAAGGAAGGATTTTTGAACTGTGGGGTTGAAATTAAAAGTTTGGTTTTGGATATAAGTTTAAGATGTCTGCAAAACATCCAAGTGGAGATGTTACTTTCAGCAGGAGACTCAACAAACAACAGCTGTTGTAGGTATTTATATCCATCCCCTCAACGTTCATCAGTGTTAATACCAGGAAGCTGGGACCTGATAACATCTGTCTCAGATGGCAGGATTCTGACCCACCAGATGCCACTCACACTTGTGTTTCCCTTTCTACATAAACTCTCTAATATGCAGTCTAGTTGGTCTCACTCTCTTCTGTTGACTTTACCTGTCATCCTGTGACATCCAAACTGAAGCAGGGACTAGATTACGAAGCTCAGAGAACTTCTATCTCCATTGCCAATTCTGTGGGGTCATTCATTCACTAAACAGGTTTACTAAGCACCTACCTGGAGAGTCAAAATCAAGCCTCCATTACCCATTACCTATATATTGGTGTGTCTTCCTTCTGTTTCACCCTCCTTACTTTCTTATTCCTCTTTAAGGGATCCTTATCTCAGGCTCTGCTTTCAGAGGAACATACATTATGCCATTGAAGCAACAGCCAGAAATGAATTAGAATAAACTGTTGAAGCCATAATGGATGTCCTCTTCACATGGTCGGGAGAGGACATGGGAGAATGTTGTTTGGAGGCCTCCATATTGAGATCTGCAGGAAGAGAAGAAAGAGAAGGATGGTTGTGGACAGCACCGGGTACTATCAGGTGGGCTCCCATTCAGGCCCTCTGCTGGTCTGACACAGCTTATTTTCTGACTTTGAAATGGAAATGCACACTGGGGTGGTTGGGCCTTGGACCTTGGTAGATGTCAGAGTGGAGCCCTAAGGTTCTGTCTCTGAAGCTCACATTGTTGCCCCTGGGCCTTAACCCTCCAGCAAAGCTCTAGATTTACAGCTGCATATGCACAGGTCACTCCTCTGTTCTGGCCTCCAGCAGTCCTGCCCCTGCAGATATTTTGGCCCAAGCCCTTTGCTTGCACCTGGCTGGGCCCCTGGGTTGAGGCATCACTGCACTGTGACTCTGAGTGGGGTGGAGGTGAAGTGTTTTCACGAATTGGGGTTTGGTTGATAGATGGCATGAGTCAGAGTCTCTTTAAGGAGAAGTATGGGATAAGGCTCCTCTGGCACCTGGGGCAACAGGTGTTTCTCACCCCACAAGTCCCCTGCAGGCCCCTATAGATCTCCTAAGATACTGTGGAACTGGTTTCTTCTGGGAAGAGTTGTCATGGCAGCAGCTCTTTGGGTCTGAAACCCCACAGCCCTGATGCTCAGTGCATCCCAACCCACCCTTTCTCTCACCTCCATCAGGACCCACGCTTACACACCACACATGGCCAAAGCCACAGTTGCACACCCTATGGGCTCCTGTTTGCCTTCTTGGGAAGCTTCACTTCACCTACACACACATCAGGCCTGTACCTGGACCTGGCAGTCCTTTGTTCAAAGAGGAGATTCCCTGATGGAGGGGTTTGGGTGAAGGGGCCAGCTCTCCTATGGCTGGGTGCTGGCAGTTGGGATGCATCAAAGGAGAGAAAAATGTGCTGAGGCTATTCTTCAGGGGAAAGGCTCCAGGAGCAGGCAGTGATGGTCTCAGGGACAAGTTCGAGACACTTCAAAGCTGCTGAGAGAAATACCTGACCAGGTTGATGTGGGTGAGTGCCTGGGTCTTTTTGTGAGTGTGGGTTTGTATGTATGTTTTCATGTGTTTCTTTCTTTTCTAAATCTCACTTTGTGGAGTACACTAAACTGATTATCCCTAGCTTTCTGGATGGCAGTGTTCAGGATGGGTAGTCCAAGTGCCTTAGGACCAGCTGTAGCCTGTGTACTCCTTAGTATACAGTAGACCCCCTGACCCGTGGTTTTGCTTTCTGAGGTTTCAGTTACCCACAGTCAACCAAGGTCTGATAATATTAAATGGAAGATTCCAGAAATAAACAATTCATAAGTTTTAAATTGCCCATCATTCTGAGTAGCATGATGAAATCTTGCAACATCCTGCTCTGCTCTTCCCGGAACGTGAAACATCCCTTCATCTCCATATCCCGCTCATTAGTCACTTAGTAGTCATCCTGGTTACCAGATCGACTGTCATAGTATCACAGTGCTGGTGTTCAGAACCCTTATTTTACTTAATAACAGCCCCAGAGCTCAAGAGTAGTGGTGGATATGTCTTTTTGGATATGTCAAAGAGAAAAGTGAAAAGGTGAAAATTCTCGACTTAATAAGGAAACGAAAAAAGTTGTGTGCTGAGGTTGTTAAGATCTACGGTAAGAACAAATCTGTCTGTGAAATTGTGAAGAAGGAAAAAGAAATTCATGCTAGTTTTGCTGTTGCACCCTAAACTGTGAAAGTTATGGCCACAGTGCATGATAAGTGCTTAGTTAAGGTGGAAAAGGCATTGTTTGTGCAATGAGATATTTTGAAAGAGAGATCACATCTGCATAACTTTTATTACAGTATGTTGTTATAATTGTTCTATTTTATTCTCAGTTGTTGTTAATCTCTTACTGTGCTTAATTTATAAATTAAAATTTAGCATAGGTCTGTATGCATAGGAAATAACATAGTATATGTAGGGTTCAGTACTATTTTTGGTTTCAGGCATCCATTGGGGGTCTTGGAAAATATACTCCACAATAAGGGGGGACTACTGAAGATTGGGTTCTGAAAGTAGGGCTGGATTTTCTCTGGGACTCAAGTCTTATTGAGAAGGCCATTTCTTTCAATGGAAAGGAGCCCAGGTCTAGTTGTGAGAAAGTCTACTGGGCCATAGTTGCATAGTCTGGGAAGAGGGGTCTTCAGGCCTTTGTTTTAGAGCACTGATGAATTTTGTGACTGTAAAATGTGGGCGCCCTGCAGACAGTGGAGACTGAGTTTCAGTGGGCCTTTCTCTCATGTGTCAGAATAGAGGGCCACCCATCCCCTGCCAGTCATGGATCTATGTTTGCAGAGCTGGCTGCCCTGCTCCTTTAGCTATCGGAGGCACTAGGTGGGTGAGGGTGTCATGTAATCTTTATTTTCTTTCTTTTCCTACCTCACTTCTCCACCCCCAGCAGTGTTTCCAGAGATTACTTCTCAACTAATCTAATTTACTTGCACTTGAATCCTTTCCTCAGATCCCCTTACTTTGGGAAATCCAACTTCAGACAGTCCTCAGTAAATGAATGAATAAATGCCCAAGGACTTACACTCAAAGAGTACTGTCTGGAAGACACACAGGAGGTTACTGCTTTGATTTGTAGTGTTGTAGCCCACCTCCACTGCTCCAACAGACACACATGACATATTCCATCGGTATATTTTTTATTTAATTCTATCCCTCACAGGGAAGAGATATAATGACATATGTTTAAATAATTATCACAGTAAGAAGTCACTACCTGCTTGTTAATTCAAGCATTTGAGTAATTGTTAGAAGATATTTTTGATGCAGCATGTAGCTCTGCTGATCAGAAGTAATGATGGAGATGGTCTCTGGGTGACATTCCACCAAGAAAAGGAAATAGAATTCATCATTACAAGCAGAATATTTGACCCTTCCATAAACAACAAGATCCTAAGCAAAAGGAAAATATGAAGCGATACAGAAGAAGGAATTTGTTTACCATGATTCCAAACACAATGGAATTGATTTTTATCAAAGTGAAACCATGGGTAGGTCAACATGGATGGGCAAAGCCCCATGCATGAGGAATTATATTCCTAAACAGGGTAGTATGAACCAGAGGAATTTGAATACTTTTTGATTCTTGTAGAAGTTGCTCAATGTTTCTCAGAAGAGTCTGGGTTACCCTTTACCCCTCTTTCTGAAATTCAACTTTCTTTTTTGTTTTGTTTTGCTTAAATTTTTAAAATTTTAAAATTTCCTATTAACATCATTATTGGAGTATAATTGCTTTCCATTGTTGTGTTAGTTGCTGCTGTACATCAAAGTGAATCAGCTATACATATACATATATCCCATATCCCCTCCCTCTTGCGTCTCCCTCCCACCCTCCCTATCCCATCCCTCTGGTGGTCAACCAGTACCGAGCTGATCTCTCTGTGCTATGTGGCTGCTTTCCACTAACTATCTATTTGACATTTGGTAGTGTATATATGTCAAGGCCACTCTCTCACTTTGGCTCAGCTTACCCTTCCCCTGCCCCGTGTCCTCAAGTCTATTCTCTACGTCTATGTCTTTAATCCTGTCCTGCCCCTAGGTTCTTCAGAACCTTTGTGTTTTTTTTGTTTTTGTTTTTTTTTTAGATTCTATATATATATATGTGTGTTAGCATACAGTATTTGTTTTTCTCTTTCTGACTTACTTCACTCTGTATGACAGACTCTATGTCCATCCACCTCATTACAAATAACTCAATGTTGTTTCTTTTTATGGCTGAGTAATATTCCATTGTATATATGTGCCACATCTTTATCCATTCATCTGTCGATGGACACTTAGCTTGCTTCCATTTCCTGGCTATTGTAAATAGTGCTGCAGTGAACATTGTGGTACATGACTCTTTTGAAATTATGGTTTTCTCAGGGTATATGCCCAGTAGTGGGAATGCTGGGTCATTAGGTAGTTTTATTTTTAGTTTTTTAAGGAACTTCCATACTGTTCTCCATACTGGCTCTATCAATTTAAATTTCCACCAACAGTGCAAGAGGGTTCCCTTTTCTCCACACCGTCTCCAGCATTTATTGTTTGTAGATATTTTGATGATGGCCATTCTGACTGGTGTGAGGTGATAACTAATTGTAGTTTTGATTTGCACTTCTCTAATGATTAGTGATGTTGAGCATTCTTTCATGTGTTTGTTGGCAATCTGTATATCTTCTTTGGAGAAATGTCTATTTAGGTCTTCTGCCCATTTTTGGATTGGGTTGTTTGTTTTTTTGATATTGTGCTGCATGAGCTGCTTGTAAATTTTGGAGATTAATCCTTTGTCAGTTGCTTCATTTGCAAATATTTTCTCCCATTCTGAGGGCTGTCTTTTCATCTTGTTTATGTTTTCCTTTGCTATACAAAAGATTTTAAGTTTCATTAGGTCCCATTTGTTTATTTTTGTTTTTATTTCCATTACTGTAGGACATGGGTCATAAAGGATCTTGCTGCAATGTATGTCATAGAGTGTTCTTCCTATGTTTTTCTCTAACAGCTTTATAGCATCTGGCCTTACATTTAGCTCTCTAATCCATTTTGAGTTTATTTTTGTGTATGGTGTTACAGTGTTCTAATTTCATTCTTTTACATGTAGCGGTCCAGTTTTCCCAGCACCATTTATTGAAGAGGTTGTCTTTTCTCCATTTTATATTCTTGCCTCCTTTATCAAATATAACATGACCATATATGCATGAGTTTACATCTGGGCTTTCTACCCTGTTCCATTGATCTATATTTCTGTTTTTGTGACAGTACCATACTGTCTTGATTACTGTAGCTTTGTAGTATAGTCTGAAGTACAGGAGCCCGATTCCTCCAGCTCCGTTTTTCTTTCTCAAGAGTGCTTTGGGTATTCGGGGTCTTTTGTGTTTGCATACAAATTGTGAATTTTTTTGTTCTGGTTCTGTGAAAAATACCATTGGTAGTTTGATTGGGATTTCATTGAATCTGTCGATTGTTTTAGGTAGTATAGTCATTTTCACAAAGCTGATTCTTCCAATACAAGCATATGGTATAACTTTCCATCTGTTTGTATCATCTTTAAGTTCTTTCATCAGTGTCTTCTAGTTTTCTGCATACAGGTCCTTTTTCTCCTTAGGTAAGTTTATTCCTAGGTATTTTATTCTTTTTGTTGCAATGGTAAATGTGTGTGTTTCCTTAATTTCCCTTTCAGATTTTTCATGATTAGTATATAGGAATGCAAGAGGTTTCTGTGCATAAACATTGTATCCTGCTACTTTACTTTGATTAGCTCCAGTAGTTGTCTGGTAGCATATTTAGGATTCTTTATGTATAGTATCATGTCATCTGCAAACAGTGACAGTTTTATTTCTTTTCCAATTTGGATTCCTTTTATTTCTTTTTCTCCTCTGATTTCCTGTGCCTAAAACTTCCAAAACTATGTTGAATAATAGTGGTGAGAGAGGACAACCATGTTTTGTTCCTGATCTTAGAGGAAACAGTTTCAGTTTTTCACCATTGAGAACAACGTTGGCTGTGGGTTTATCATATATGGCTTTTATTATGTTGAGGTAAGTTCTCTCTATGCCTACTTTCTGTAGAGTTTTTATCAAAAATGGGTGTTGAATTTTGTCAAAGCCTTTTTCTGCATCTTTGGAGATTATCATATGGTTTTGATCCTTCAGTTTGTTTCTATGGTTTATCACATTGATCGATTTGCCTATATTGAAGAATCCTTGCATTCCTGAGATAAGCCCCACTCGATCATGGTGTATGATCCTTTTAATGTGCTGTTGGATTCTGTTCCCTAGTATTTTGTTGAGGATTTTTGCATCTATGTTCATCAGTGATAGTGGCCTGTAGTTTTCTTTTGGTGTAACATCTTTGTCTGGTTTTGGTATCACGGTGATAGTGGCCTCCTAGAATAAGTTTGGGAGTGTTCCTCACTCTGCTATATTTTCAAAGAGTTTGAGAAGGATAGGCATTATCACTTCTGTAAATGTTTGAGAAAATTCATCTGTGAAGCCATCTGCTCCTGGGCTATTGTTGGAAGAGTTTTAATCACAGTCTCAATTTCAGTGCTTGTGATTGGTCTGTTTATATTTTCTATTTCTTCCTGGTTCAGTCTCGGAAAGTTGTGCTTTTCTAAGAATTTGTCCATTTCTTCCAGGTTGTCCATTTTATTGGCATATATTTGTTTTTAGTAATCTCTCATGATCTTTTGTATTTCTTCAGTGTCAGTTGTTACTTCCCCTTTTTCATTTCTAATTCTATTGATTTGAGTCTTCCCCCCTTTTTTCTTGATGAATATGGCAAATGGTTTATCAATTTTGTTTATCTTCTCAAAGAACCAGCTTTTAATTTTATTGATCTTTGCGATTGCTTCCTTCATTTCATTTTCATTTATTTCTGATCTGATCTTTATGATTTCTTTCTTTCTGCTAACTTTAGGGTATTTTTAGTTCTTATTTCTCTAATTGCTTTAGGTGTAAGTTTAGGTTGTTTATTTGAGATGTTTTTGTTTCTTGAGGTACGATTGTGTTGCTATAAACTTCCTTCTTAGAACTCCTTTTGCTGCATCCCATACATTTTAGGCTGTACTCTTTTCATTGTCATTTGTTTCTAGGTATTTTTTGATTTCCTCTTTGATTTCTTCAATGATCTCTTGATTATTTAGTAGCATATTGTTTAGCCTCTATGTGTTTATATTTTTTACAGTTTTATTCCTGTAATTGATATCGAGTCTCATACTGTTTTGGCTGGAAAAGTTACCTGATAAGATTTCAATTTTCTTAAATTTACCAAGGCTGATTTGTGACCCAAGCTGTGATCTATCCTGGAGAATGTTCCATGAACACATGAGAAGAAAGTGTATTCTGTTGATTTTGGATGGAATGTCCTATAAATATCAATTAAGTCCAACTTGTTTAATGTGTCATACAAAGTTCTTGTTTCTTTATTTATTTTAATTTTCGTTGATCTGTCCATTGGTGAAAGTGGGGTGTTAAAGTCCCTTATTATGATTGTGTTACTGTCAATTTCCCCTTTTATTGATGTTAACATTTGCCTTATGTATTGAGGTGTTCCTATGTTGGGTGCATAAATATTTACAATTGTATGTCTTCTTCTTGAATTGATCCCTTGGTCATTATGTAGTGTCCTTCTTTGTCTCTTGTAATAGTCATTATTTTAAAGTCTATTTTGTCTGATATGAGAATTGCTAATCTAGCTTTCTTTTGATTTGCATTTGCATGGGATATCTTTTTCCATTTGCTCACTTTCAGTCTGTATGTGTCCCTAGGTCTGAAGTTGGTCTCTTGTAGACAGCACATATACGGGTCTTGTTTTTGTATCTCTTCAGCCAGTCTATGACTTTTGGTTGGAGCATTTAATCCATTTATATTTAAGGTAAATATTGAAATGTATATTCCTATTACCATTTTCTTAATTGTTTTGGGTTTGTTTTTGTAGGTGTTTTCCTTCTCTTGTGTTTTCTGCCTAGAGAAGTTCCTTTAGCATTTGTTGTAAAGCTGGTTTGGTGGTGCTGAATTCTCTTAGCTTTTGCTTGTCTGTAAAAGTTTTAATTTCTCCATCAAATCTGAATGAGATCCTTGCTGTGTAGAGTAATCTTGGTTGTAGATTTTCCCCTTTCATCACTTTAAATATGTCCTGCCTCTCCCTTCTTGCTCGCAGAGTTTCTGCTGAAAGATCAGCTAATAACCTTTTGGGGATTCCTTTGTATGTTATTTGTTGTTTTTCCCTTGCTGCTTTTAATATTTTTTCTTTGTATTTAATTTTTGATAGTTTGCTTAATATGTGTCTTGTTGTGTTTCTCCTTGGATTTACCCTGTATGCTATGCTCTGCCTTTCCTGGACTTGATTGACTATTTCCTTTCCCATATTAGGGAAGTTTTCAACTATTATCTCTTCAAATATTTTCTCAGTCCCTTTCTTTTTCTCTTCTTCTTCTGGGACCCCTATAATTCAAATCTTGTGTGTGTAATGTCCCAGATGTCTCTGAGACTGTCCTCAATTCTTTTCATGATTTTTTCCTTCATTCAGCTCTGTAGTAATATTTCCACTATCTTATATTCCAGGTCACTTATACGTTCTTCTGCCTCAGTTATTCTGTTTTATTTCATTCTAGAAAATTTAAGTTTCATTTATTGTGTTGTTCATCATTGTTTGTTTGCTCTTTAGTTCTTTTAGGTCCTTGTTAAACTTTTCTTGTATTGTCTCCATTCTATTTCCAAGATTTTGGATCATCTTTATTATCATTATTCTGAACTCTTTTTCAGGTACACTGCCTGTTTCCTCTTCATTTGTTTGTTCTGGTGGGTTTTTACCTTGATCCTTCATCTGCTGCATATTTCTATGTCTTCTCATTTTGTTTAACTTACTGTGTTTGGGGTCTCTTTTTCACAGTCTGCAGATTCATAGTTCCTATTTTTTTTTGGTGTGTGCCCCCAGTTGCTACAGGGGCTTGTGTCAGCTTCCTTGTAGAATGTACTGGTGCCTGTTTTCTGGTAGATGAGGCTGGATCTTGTCTTTCTGGTGGGCAGGACTACGTCCAGTGTTGTGTTTTGGGGTGTCTGTGAACTTAGTATGATTTTAGGCAGCCTCTCTGCTAATGGGTGTGTTCCTGTCTTACTAGTTTTTTTGCAAGGGGTGTCCAGCACTGGAGCTTGCTGTTCTTTGAATTGAGCTGGGTCTTAGTGTTGAGACAGAGCTCTCTGAGAGAGCTCTTATCAATTGATATTATGTGGGGCCAAGAGTTCTCTGGTGGTCCAATGTCCTGAACTCGGCTCTCTCACCTCAGAGGCTCAGGCCTGACACCCAGCTGGAACACCAAGACCGTGTCAGCCACATGGCAGTGAATATGGTGGTTTCCATTATGAAGTCAGATTATGAGGGTCCACAATAACCGTTCAGCTAGAACAGGCTGACTTGGGAGCACTTTGTCTACAAGGCTGTCTCCAGCAGATGGTGGCTGAAAGAACAGGTCTCTGCATGTACTGTCAGAATCTTAAACTTTTATATAGAGGTCTTCACTGTGTTCAGTCATGGATTCGGTACAGATGGTCTCACGAACATCTTACTCTCTCAAAGTTGTGTCCTTGAAACAGTTCCCAAGCCTGAGAGTGTACAACCTGCATGAAGACGAGACCACCCAAGGCGGACTGCAAGCCGTGATTCTTGCCACGAACCCTGCTGCTGCCATTGTGTAATCTGGTTTCCCTTGCCTCTCTGTCTGAAGCAAGGTCCTGGAGCAACACCTCACTTTGTGCGGTGGACTGCAGGCAGGACATGGCAGCCAAAATACTTTCTTTTGAGATTGTATAATATCAAATCGAATTTCCAAGAACTCAGATTTAAACTTCAGAGCCAACTTTCTATAAAGTCACCTGCTGTACTATTATTAGCATGACCAACACCTGGGCTATAAGTGATCCCCAGCATTTTGTCTCCTAGACAGAGAAGGCTGTGGGGTCTTTTGTGTCAGTCTCTTATTTCCTTCATGTTTAGAGGGGTGGCTAAAAAGCCAATATCTGCAGTGGACAGTGGGCCAGAGGTGGACTGGACAAGGGTGTTTATGTTCCTAGTGCCTTGTAGGTGTGTAGAAGAAAGGAAGAAGTGTTTCTGACTTTTTAGGAGAAACCAAGAATCTAGATTTTCGTGTGAAATTCCCCCATATTTAATGCAGCTAATTGCAGTATTTTAAAATCTTTGTGTGAGAAATAAAAAACCTCCATCCTGGAGCTCAGTTTCACACTTTGGTCACTAGTTTCCAACCTGTATTTTAGAGACTCATATCTACTTTGACATCATAAGAAAGGACTACTTTATAATGGAAGCACCATCAGAAATCTTCTGCTGACCCCATGTGTCATAGCCTTGGTATATAAAGGGTAGTCTCTTGCCAGCTGCATCAGCATCACCTTGGAGCTCCTTCCCAGGCCCCACTTAGACCCACTAAGTCAGGACCTGCTTTATAAAAAGTTCCCTAGGTGATTCATATGCACATTAATATTTGAGATGCATTGCTTGAGTTTGCCTTTTGTGGAAGAAAAAAAAATTCAGACTAAATACAGCTCTGATTTAAGTCTACTTAAATAGAGAAGAAAAAGAATATTGCAGAAGTCAAATAGACACCTACAACAGTAATAGCTAGCAAAAAAATGTTAAAGTGGCCTGTTGAAGAAGTATATATTCTCTGTTTTGATGTACACAGTTAATTAGTTGAGGAATACAGTCAAGTAAGGCATATTTTTTCACTATTTTTAACAAAAGTCTGTGCATTTCCTGTAATGATAGATTTTTTTATTGGATTATTCAGTCAGTTATGTATATTAAGAATCTGTTATACACATGCTGCTATCCTGAACACTGTACCCAGGAATGGATAAGGCACAGTTTCATCCTCAATGCACTTGATATCTAAATGTCAAAATAAAACAAGGGTGGCCAGAGGCATATTGTTGAGTGGAAATTCAGTATGAAGATGCAGAATTTGCCAAATGCCCAATAATTCATCTGCATCACAATCATTCATCACAGTATTGTATTCACATTTTTATTTGAGTGTTTATTTGTAGATGTCTGTCTACCCTTCTTCTGCATTGAAAGCTCCTTGTTTGCAGGGACTAATATTTGTTGAATGATATGCTCACTGCTTACTTCCACATTTACATAAGCTTTCTGTGCAGGGGAGGAGAATGTAAAAGAAATATTATAGGAAACAACATGCTTGATTCATCTCCTATAATATGTAAATGTCTTTCTCTAGAGAGAATATACATGAAGTCAAATTAACTGAACTTTTAAAACACCTTTATTGAGGTACAGTACACATACCATACAATTAGCTCATTTAAAGTATGATTTTTGGTATATTCAGAGTTGTGCATCTATCACTACGATTACTTTTAAAATCTTTTCATTACCCCACAAAGAAAGCCCATACCTCTTAGCTTTCACACTCTGCCCTTCCCCAGTTCGCTAACCCTTTACTCCAGCCTTGGCAATCACTACTCTACTTCTTAACTCTATAGATTTGCTTATCCTGGATGTTTAATATAAATGGGGTCATACAACATGTAGTCCTTTGTGACTGGATTATTTTCATTTAGCACAGTGTTTTAAAACTGCACTAAATTTTATTTTCATTCTACATGTCCTTGAAATAGAAAAACTAAACTTTGGCTAAGGAAGATGTTAGATTATAGAAGTGTGCATGACCCCAAATCTGAGCTGCGTTAAGCTTTTGTTTATCAACTTAGAAACACATACATTCCTTCTGTTTCTCTTTCATTTGTCTTGGACCAAGTTTTTACTGGATGCTTGGTGGGACTTACGTGAGAACTGTCTCGTTTTAGGAAAAATTATTAAATGAATGAAGTTTACTTTTCATATCTCTTCTTTATACTTTTATCTTTCTCTTCCTCTTAGATGTCTGACATTTTCATGGTACATCTTTATTCATCATAAAGATATTTTGCCATAATTAATGGCAAAATTTAAAATTTTTGTCAATAATATTTTAATTTCCATAGAAGCCTTAAATTTTCCCATCTAAGGGGAGAAACTAACTGTGAATTTTTTTGGAAGACAGGGAAAGGCACAACTCTTTTTGGTTAAGGTCAATTTCTTAGATATTTGTTGAGAGCTTACTATATGCTCAGTGTTGGGCAAGTTCATATCAGAGAGATGAAGTAATTTGCCCAAAGACAGATATTAAGTGGTAAAATCAGAATTTTTTAAAAAAAACGTATAGTTGATTTACAATATTGTGTTAGTTTCAGGTGTACAGCAAAGTGATTCAGATATATATATAGATATAGATATATAATTTTTTCAGATTCTTTTCCATTATAAGTTATTACAAGATATTGAATATAGTTCTCAGTGCTCTACAGTAAATCTATGTTGTCTATTGGTAAAAGCAGAATTTGAGTGCAGTTTTTCCTGGTTGAAGAGCCTCAGTGCTTAATTATTTTGGTATACGGCCTCTTCTTAATGCTCTTTAGTCACCCTATGGTCTGCAGCCAACAAGAGTTCCACCTCTTCCCTCTTAAAACTTACACAGGAAATATAATTTGGTATTTATTCTGTCTCTTGTCTCTCTCAAGAGAATGTTATCCATGCTATCAGTTGTAGTTCCTACTGGTCATTTAAAAAGTATGAACGTTGATTTTATGTTCTGCAATTTTATGGAATTCATTTATTGGTTCTAATAGATTTTTGGTGTTGTTTTTAGGGTTTTCCATATATAAGATTATGTCATTTGCAAACAAAGACAAGTTACTTCTTCCTTTCTGACTTGGACGCCTTGTATTTCTTTTTCTTGCCTGATTATTTTTGCTAGGAATTGAATAGAATAGAAGTGGTGACAGCAGACACTCTTATCTTTTTCCTGATTTTAGAAACAGTTTTCAAAATCTTTCAGCTTTTCACCATTGAGTATGATGTTAGCTGTGGGCTTGTCACATATGGCCTTTATTATGCTGGAACCATTTCTTTTGTACCTAATCTGTTGAGATTCTTTATCATAAAATGATGTTAAGTTTTGTCAAATGCTTTCTCTGCATCTATTGATATGACCATATAATTTTTATCCTTTATTCTGTTAAAGTAATGTATCACATTTATTGATTTGTGTATGTTGAACCATCCTTGCATCATAGAAATAAATCCCACTTGATCATGGCATGTGATCCTTTTAATGTGCTGTTAAATTCAGTTTGCTATTACTCTGTTAAGGATCTTTGCATAGATGTTCATCAATGATATTGGCCTGTAATTTTCATTTCTTGTAGTATCTTTGGCTTGATATGAGGGTAATTCTGGCCTCATTAAGTGAGTTTTGAAGTGTTCCATCCTTTTCAATTTTGGGGAAGAGTTTGAGAAGGATCAGTGTTAATTCTTTAAATGTTTGATAGAATTCACCAGTGAAACCATTTAATAAATTTGTACTATACAAAATCAACATACAAAAAAAAATCAGTTGTGCTTATATACACTAATAATTAACTGCCCAAAAAAGAAATTAAGAAAATCCTATTTACAGTATCATAAAAAACACTTAGAAATAGCTTTAATCAATTAAGTAAAATATTTGTACACTGAAAACTATGAACATTGATAAAGGAAATTGAAAAAGGCACAAATGAATGGAAGGATATCCTGTATCATGGATCAGAATAACTAATATTGTTAAAATGTCCATACCACACAAAGCTGTGCACAGATTCAATGTAATTCCTATCAAAATTCTAATGGTATTCTTCACAGAAATAGAAAAATAATCCTAAAATTCATATGGAATCAAAATAGCCAAAGCAATCTTTAGCAAGAAGAACAAAGCCAGAGGCATAACACTACTTGATTTTAAAATATGGTTAGTATACAAATTAGTATACAAATCTATACTAATCAAAACAGTATGGTATTGGCATAAAAACAGACTTACAGACCAATGGAATAGTATAAAGAGTCCAAAAATAAGTTTACACATTTATATTCAATTTATCTTCCACATATGTGCTCAGAACAAACAGTGGGGTAAAGATATTCTCTTCAGTAAATGGTGTTGGGAAACATGGATACTCACATGCAGAAAAAAATGAAAGAGACTCTATCTCACACCAGACACAAAAATCAACTCAAAATGGATTAAAGATTTAAAACCAGAAACTATAAAACTACTAGAAGAGAACATAAAGAAATAGCTTCTTGACATTGGTCTGGGCAAGGATTTCTTGGCTATGATCCTCAAAAGCACAGGTAACAGAAACAAAAATAGAACAGACTTCAGGTCTAAACTCTCAGCCTTGGTTCCATGTGCTATGCCATAGACCAAGGAATAAGAAGCTCTGTTTCCAAAGGCAAAAATTCTTAAAGACAACCCAAATCCTCAAGTTTGCTTCACATATGTATCAGCATTGATTTTGCTTTGTCAAGTGTCTACCTGTCTCTATGACTGCTCTGGACAATGTACTTAATACTTATTCTCAAGCCAAAGTTGATAAAATAATTTATTGTTTTTTGATGTTGTGGTTTAACATTTTCCTCCTCTATCATCTGAATATCTAATGTGTTTATCTTAGGTGGTAGCACCTGGATGGTTGAAAAAGTGTCCAGCAGCTTCAGTTTGTCCCACATACATTTGGAAGTGAGAGTATTTTTGAGCATGATGATAATGGTCCTGATCTGACATGCCATCCCCTGGGTCTGATTCACAAAGAAAAACTTACTTGGCTGTGACATCCCACCAGGTTTATGATGTGGGGTAAAGGAAGAAAGAGATTGGAGACCAGCTATCGGACTATGACTTTTACTCCTCTCTCAGCTCATCTTATCAATGTCACTTCTTGGAAAATTCTGTCTTGATTGTCTTTCATGTGTGTCCTGATGAAAAATGTTTGAGGTCCCTTGCACTGGAGGCTTTTTTCTATGGCCCATTGATGTTTAGCTGGGAAGTATCCAAAGAAACTTATGGATTTGGGAAATTCCTTTTATAGGAGACATAAAAGCAATAATAGCATATCTGGACAGTAAATCCTAATGTTTTATTTAACCAATCTTCAGACACATATAATTTCCTATTGTTTTAGCCTTTATGCCCTCATAGTCTCCCTCCATATCCATTGTTAGTATCCTGGTTCTTACTCAATGCAGTAAGTCTCCATTCTCATCATGTTTAATATTTTGAATCTAATCCATCTTGAAAATTGCTTGAATTATTTTATAAATCCAAATTGAATTCCCTGCATGAATGAATGAATGAATATAATACAAAGAATGATTTCTTAGAAATTCTAAATTGTTGTAATGTAACCTCCAAAAATATACCATAGATCTTAAAATAATTTTAATAGAATTTATATTTTCTATATTTTGTTACTTTTTGTGCATATGTAATAAGTTTTTAATTGAAAATGATAACCCAAGTGGCTGTGAAGAATAGGTGATGATGAAGGAAAGGATTCAATGATGATTTGCTTTTTTACATTATCAATAATTTGTGGCTTTTTACAAAGTCTTGTTAGAAAGTGAGGGTATGCCCCATGGACTCCACTGTAAATGTGCTCCATTCTCCTCCCAGCTGGGCCTTTGGCCTGGGTGATAACTCCCCATGCCATAGGGAAGAAGCTTTGTTTTATTTCTGTCATGCAGTAATGGAAGATGTGAGCCTTGAGGTTACAAATGAGACTGCTCTCTGTATGTGATGTGTGTCTTGTGTGTGTTGCTACTCAGTGACTCTTTCATTTCTTAAGTTACAGACCTCAATCTGCATCCTACTTCCCTCCCCTTCAGCTCAGAAGTTGTGTTGTTCCGCACTTACTCCAAAGCTTTCTCTAGAGCATTGGGGTACCTGCTAAACCCTTTCTTCCCAAATGAAACCTGTGTGTCCAAAGCTAGGAAAGCTCACACATTGTCTTATGAACTGGGTAAGAAGGGAACAGGTGAACTGGCTCTGCAGTAAAATGACTCTATTATAATTTGAGATGGTGAAAGAAGAAAGTAGCATGAAGTTGGGTTCAGGTTCAACTGTAGGGGCAAATGCCTGTCCACCAGGAAGTAAGTAGGGTAGTCATTTGTTCTCTCTGACATGAGATTTGATTCTACCAACCACACTGACATTCATTTACTTTTTATTCTCAGAATATGGTTGAATTCGAATGGATGTGAAAAGGTAAGTATTAATTTGAAGAAACCTTCAGTTTAGTCCAAACACAGCAAAAGAGATGTGATGCTCCAATTATAAAATCAGATCTTTATTGCTTAGCCTGAATTTTCCTGTTGAGTGTGTGAGAATGTGTACATAACAAAACTCCCTTCAGACAGGAGGGAAGGAGTTGAGAACTCCAAGTAGAACTCTGAAAGCTGCTGTTTCTACTCTCCAGCAGCCATTTTTTTCATTCAACAATAAACATTTATATCTCACATTTGAGGGTTTGTTGTGGAGGATATCTGCTCTTTTTTCTTACTTTTATTTAAATATAATTGAATTATAATATTTTATTAGTTTCAGGTACACAACATAGTGATTTGATATTTCTGTACATTACAAAATAATCACCATAATAAGTGTAGTTACCATCTCTCACCATACAAAGTTATTACAAGATTATTGACTATATTCCCTATGCTGTACGTTATATCCCAATTTTTATTTATTTTAGAAATGGGAGTTTGTACCTCTTAATTTCCCTCACCTATTTCATTCATGCCCCACCACCCCTTTGGCAACCACTAGTTTGTTCTCTGTATTTATGCATCTGTTTCTTTTTTGTTATCTTTGCTTGTTTTTTTTTTTTTTTTTTAGTTTCCATATATAAGTGAAAGTAAATGGTCTTTGTCTTTCTCTGTCTGACTTATTTCACTTAGCATAATGCCCTCTAGGTCCATCCATGTTGTTGCAAATGGCAAGATTTCATTCTTTTTTATGGCTGAGTAATATTCCATTGTACATATGTACCACATCTTTCTTTTCCAACCATCTATCGATGGACTCTTAGGTTGCTTCAATATCTTGGCTATTGTAAATAATGTTACAAATAATGTAAATAATGAGCATAGGGGTGCATATATATTTTTGAATAGTGTTTTTATTTATTTATTTTTTCCTTTGGGAAAATACCCAGAAATAGAATTGCTGGATTGTATGATCAATTCTATTTTAATTTTTTGACGAACCTCCATATTGTTTTTCATAGTGGCTGTACCAATTTACATGCCCACCAACGGTACACAGATATTCCCTTTTCTCCACATTCTCACCCACACTTGTTGTCTTTTTGGTGACAGCCATTCTGACAGGCGTGAGGTGATATCTCAATGGGGTTTTGATTTACATTTCTCTGATGATTAGTAATGTTGACCATCTTTTCATGTGTCTGTTGGTCATCTGTATGTCTTCATTGAAAAAAATGACTATTCATGTCTTCTGCCTATTTTTTTAAATTGGGTTGCGTGGTGTTTTTTATGTTGAGTCGTATGAGTTCTTTGTATATTTTGGATATTAACTCCTTACTGGATATATCAATTGCAAATATCTCCTCCCTTTCAGTAGGATGACTTTTCGTTTTGTTGATAGTTTCCTTCACTGTGCAAAGTTTGATGTAATTTTAGTTTGATGTAATTCCATTTGTTTACTTTTGCTTTTGCTTTCCTTGACTGAGGAGACATATCCAAAAAAATATTGCTAAGACCGATGTCAAAGACCATAGTGTCTAAGTTTTCTTCTAGGAGCTTTATGGTTTCACATCTTATATTTAAGTCTTTAATCCATTTTGAGTTTATTTTTGTATATGGTCTAAGAAAGTAGCCCAGTTTGATTCTTTTGTATGTAACTGTCCAGATATCCCAGCACCACTTATTGAAGAGTCTGTCTTTTCTCCATTGTATATTCTTGCTTCCTTTGTCATAGGTTAATTGCCCATATAACCATGTGTTCTTTTCTGAGCTCTCTATGTGGTTCCATTGATCTATGTGTCTGTTTTTGTGTCAGTACCATATTTTTGTATAGTTTTATTGACTATAGCTTTGTAGTATAGTTCAAAATCAGGAAGTGTGATACCTCCAGCTTTGGTCTTCTTTCTCAAGATTGTTTTGGCTATTCTGGATCTTCTGTGGTTCCATACAAATTTTAGAATTATTTGTTCTAGTTCTGTGAAAAATAGCATTGGTATTTTCATACAGATTGCACTAAATCTGTAGATTACTTTGGGGAGTATGGTCATTTTAGCAATATTAATTCTTCTAATTCATGAACATGGTATATCTTTCCATTGCTTTGTGTTGTTTTCAATTCCTTTTATCAATTTCTTATAGTTTTCCTAGTATAGATCTTTTACCTCCTTGGTTAGATTTATTTCTAGGTATTTTATTCATTTTGATACAATTATAAATGGATTGTTTTTAAATTTCTCTTTCTGGTGGTTCATTGTTAGTCCATAAATATGTAACAGATTTATTTATACTAATTTTGTATCTTGCAACTTTACTGAATTCATTTATTAGTTATAATAGTGTTTTGGTGGTGTCTTTAGGATTTTATTTATGTAGTATCATGTTATCTGAAAACAGTGACAGTTTTACTTCTTCCTTTTCAATGCAGATTCCTTTCATTTCTTTTCCTTGTCTGATTGCTGTGGTAAGGACTTCCAATACTATGTTAAATAGAAGTGGTGAGAGTGGGTATCCTTGTCTTGTCTGATTTTAGAGGAATATTGGTTTTAGGTTTGTCATATATGGCCTTTATTATGTTGAGACATTTTCCCTCTATACCCACTTTGTTGAGAGTCTTTTTATCATAAATAGATACTGAGTTTTGCCAAAAGATTTTTTCTGCAGCCATTGAGATGATCATATCATTTTTGTTCTTCAGTTTGTTAATGGGGTGTATTATATTGATTGATTTGTGGCTATTGAACCATCCTTGCATCCTTGGGATAATCCCCTTGATCATACTGTATGATCATTTTAATGTATTGTTGACTTCAGTTTGCTAATAAGTTGAGTATTTTGGCATCTATGTTCATCAGAAATATTGGCCTATAATTTTTTGTGCTTGTGTGTGGTGTCTTTGGTTTTCATATCAAGCTGATGCTGGCCTCATAGAATGAGTTTGGAAGCATTCTTTCCTCTTCAATTTTTTTGGAATAGTTTGAGAAAAATAGGTGCTAATTCTTTTATATTTGCTTGGTAGAATTTACCTATGAACCCACCTTGTCCTGGATTTTGTTTTTTGGTGGCTTGTGTTTTTTTCATTGATTCAATTTCATTACTCATAGTTGGCCTGTTAATATTTTCTATTTCTTCCTGACTCAGCTTTGGGAGATTGTACATTTCTAAGAATTTATCCATTTTTTCTGGGTTGTCCATTTTATTGGTGTATAATTGTTCATAGTAATCTCTTATGATCCTTTGTATTTCTGTGGTATCAGCTGTAACTTATCTTTCATTTCTGATTTTAATTATTTGGGCTCTCTCTCTTTTTTTCTTGATGAGTATGGCTAAACGTTTATTGATTTTGTTTATTTTTTCAAAGAACATGCTCTTAGTTTCATTGATTTTTTTCTATTTTTTAAGTCTATTTTTCAATTATTTCTGCTCTGATCTTTATGATTCCTTTTCTTTTACTAACTTTGGGTTTTATATTAGAAAAAATGTATTTTTCTAATACATTTAGGTGTAAGGTTAGATTGGGGTTATTTGAGATTTTTTTCTTGTTTCCTGAGGTAGACTTGTATTGTTTTAACTTCCCTCCTAGAACTGTTTTGCTGAGTCCCATAGATTTTGTGTTATTGTGTTTCCATTTTCTTTTGTCTCTAGGTAATTTTTGATTTCTTCTTTGATACCTTCAGTGACCCATTGATTGTTTAGTAGTATGCTGTTTAGGCTTTATGTTTTTGTGTTTTTTTGCAGCTTTTTCTCCCTCATAGTTGATTCCATAACACCATAATACTATGGTGTTATGATTGGAAAAGATGCTTGATATGATTTCTTTCTTCTTAAATTTATTGAGACTTGTTTTGTGGTCTAACGTGTGATCTATCCTGGAGAATGATCCATATACATTTAAAAAGAACGTGTATTCATCTGTTTTTGGATGGACTGTCCCATATATATCTATTAAGTTAATCTGATCTAATGTGGTCTTTAAGCCCAGTGTTTTCTTATTGATTTTCTGTGTGGATGATCTGTCCACTGATGCATGTGGGGTGTTAAAGTCCTCTATTATTGTGTTACTGTCAACTTGCCACCTTATATTTTTAATATTTGCTCTACGTATTTGTGTTCCTATGTTGTTTGCATGCATATTTTCAATTGTCATATCTTCTTGTTGAATTGATCCTTTTATCATTATGTAATATCCTTTATTTCTTGTCACAGTCTTTGTTTTAAAGTCTTTTTTGTCTGATATAAGTATTGCTATCTCAGTTTTCTTTTTGTTTCCATTTGCATGGAATACCTTTTTCCATCCCCTCATTCAACTGTGTATGTCTTTAGATTTGAAGTGAGCCTCTTGTAGGCAGCATACATATGGGTATTATTTTTACATCCATTCAGAAGCTCTATATATCTTTACCGGATCATTATTCCAGTTACATTTAAAGTGATTACTGATAGGTATATACTTATTGCCATTTTGTTCACTGTTTTCAGGTTGTTTTTTAGTTCTTTTTTGTCCCTTTCTTGTTCTTTTGCTTTCTTCCTTGTGATTTTATGACTATCTTTAGATTTGTTTAGATTCCTTTCTCTTTTTTTTTGTGTGTGTGTACCTATTTTAAGTCTTTGTGTGTGTATCTATTATAGGTTTTTGGATTTTGTTTACCATATATAATTATTTGTAGGTCAATAATCTCTTAAGTTTGAACTCATCTAATAACACATTTTTATTCCCCCCCCCAACATTTAATGTTTTTGACATAATATTTTACATCTTTTAGTTCTGTATATCCCTTAGTTACTTATTGAGGCTATAGATGATTTTACTACTTTTGTCGTTTAACCTTCCTATTAGCTTTGTAAGTGGTTAATCTACCATCTTTAGTGTATGTTTGCCTTTATCATTGGGAATTTTTTTTGTAATTTTCATATTTCTAGTTGTGGTCTTTTCTGCTTAGAGAGGTCCCTTTAACACTTCTCGAAAAGCCTGTTTAGTGGAGCTGAACTCTTTTAGCTTTTACTTGTCTATAAAACTCTTTAACACTCTTTCAAATCTGAATGATAGCCTTACCAGATAGAGTATTCTTGGTTGTAGTTTTTTTCCCTTTCATCACTTTGAATATATCATGTTACTCTTGTCTGGCCTGTAAAGTTCCTGTTGAAAAGACAGCTCAGAGTCTTATGGAAGTTCTTTTGTAGATAATTAGTTGTTTCCTTTTGTTGCTTTTAAGATTCTCTTTTCATCTTTAATTTTTGATGTTTTAATTACAGTGTGTCTTGGCGTGGACCTCTTTTGGTTCATCTTGTTTTGGACTCCCTGCACTTCCTGGACCTGGATATCTGTTTCTTTTAGGAACTTTTCAGCTTTTATTTCTTCAAATAAGTTCTCTAATACTTTCTCTCTCTTTTCTCCTTTTGGGACCCTATATTGAGAATGTTAGTATGTTTGATGTTGCCCCAGATGTCTCTTAAACTATGTCTATTATTATTTTTTTAATTCTTTTTTCCTCTATTCAGCTTGGGTGATTTCTACTACTCTGTCTTCCAGTTTACTCATATGTTCTTCTATATCATCTAATCTACAGTTAATTCCTTCTGGAGTATTTCATATTTCATTTATTGTGTTTTTCAGCTCTGTTTGATTCTTCTTTATATTTTCTAACTCTTTGTTAACCTTCTTACTGTGTTCATTCATCTCTTAAGTTTGTTGAGCATCTTTATAATCATTACCTTGACTCTTTACTGGGTAGATTACTTTTTTTCCATTTTGCTTAGTTTTTGGGAACATATTCATATGTTTGCTCATTTTGCTTAATCCTCTGTGTTTAATTCTAGGTATTAGGAAGATTCATTTTGTTTTCTGATCTTGGAGAAGTGGCCTTATGTAGGAGACTTTCTATGGGGCTCTGCATAACTCCTCTCAGGTCACCAGAGCTATTTGTTCTAGATTGCTCCCTATGTGAGCTGTGTGAGTTCATCTATTGTGGTGGGACTAACTACTGTGGACCGATTGGCAGGTGGGGCTGGCCCTCAGTGCAGTTGGCTGCCAGTACCTGCCTTGTGTGATGGCTTCCAGGGGTCCCAGGGTGGCTCGTTGTAATGCTGGGGTAGGTGGAGGCCCAGGCCTAGTGTCAGCCCATTGGTAGGCAGGTAATCCCCCAGAACAAATAAGCTAGGGGGAGGGCTCTGAAGTGGTACTTGCCAGCACCAGTGTCACTGTGATAAAATGAGCTTTGAAAAATGTGTACTGCCAGCATTTGTGTCCCCAGAGGGAGCCCCAGTTGCTCCTGCCTCTCCAGGAGGCTATCAAAGACAAGCAAGTGCATCTGCCCTAGGTTCCTCTCCAATTATTGCTTTTGCATTGGGTCTGAGTGTGTGAGATTTTGTGCATGCCCTTTAAGAGCAAAGTCTCTGTTTCCTACAGCTCTTCAGCTCTCTCATACATATTGTTTATATCTTTAGCTGTGGAAAATCTTTTCTGCTAGTCTTTGAGTTGTTCTCATAGATGCTCTGTAAATGGTTGTAATTTTGGTGTGCCCATGGTAAGAGGTGAGCTCAGAGTTTTTCTACTTTGTCATATTAACACCTCTGAGACTATCTCTACAGCTGCCATCATTAGATAATAAAATATGAGGCATCACTTTTTATCCAGATATAGGTCTTATCTATAAGTTCAACTATCTTATATTTCTTTTGAATCCCCTACCTCAGCTAGAGTGAAATATGTGTAGTGGTAGAAATAGAAAAATACTAATTATACTTCGTTTCAGGAGGACAGTTGGAGAGGGAAGGAGAAGGAGAGAGAGAGACAGAGACAGACAGAGAGACAGAGAGAGAGAGAGAAGTTAATGTAATATATGTTATTTGAACTGAAGCTGTTTATCATAAGAAAAATAGTAATTAAGGTGAAACTTGGATGTTACTGAAAAAGTTACTGAACCTCAGAAGAACAATTTTAATAACAGATAGTTATTCCTAAAATGATAGAAGAAATAAATATGAAAATAATTCAGGGGATGAAGTTTTTAAAAATTTTAATCTAGTGGCTTCCCTGGTGGCACAGTGGTTGGGAATCTGCTTGCCAATGTGGGAGGCGCAGGTTCGGGCCCTGGTCCAGGAGGATCCCACGTGCCATGGAGTGGCTGGGCCCGTGTGCCACAGGTACTGAGCCTGGGCTCTGGAGCCCGTGAGCCACAACTACTGAGCCTGTGTGCCGCGGCTGCTGAGGCCCATGTGCCTGGAGCCCGTACTCCACGATGGGGGGTGGTCGCCATGCTGAGGGGCCCATACACCATGGCAGGGGGTGTCCCCCACTCGCCGCAACTGGAGAAAAGCCCGCATGAGTAATGAAGACCAAACAGCCAAAAGTAGACAAATTAATTAATTAATTTAAAAATTTTAATCTAATTTTTCAGTTTGAGATTCTATGCACACCTACCATTAAATATTTTTTTTAAATTATCATAATTGTACTTCTTCTAATTCCACTCCCCTTTCTCCTCCAGATTCTGGTGAATTATGTAATTTTTAAGGTCAAGTTTTATAACATTAATCTTCTACTCTTTAACTAATTTCCCACCCCACTTTTTTGTTGCTATCGTTATGCCTCAAATTCATAGGCTGTAAATTGGCTTTAGAATAATACAAACCTCATACAGAAATTCATGAGGGTAAAATGAGTTATCCCAAGTAACTCACTTAACAACAGTGCCTGACACTGTTAACCATTTTACTTTCTCTGTTATAGATGACCAATATTGTATGTGAGGTGTGGCCAAGTGTTACAATGGAATCATTATCAGAGCAATCTATCAAATTTTACACTTCCTGGGCTTAAATCACTTTCTCTCCAAGTAAGCACTCAATCTTTCTTTACAAAGTATGTTTGAACCCACTAGGATCCTTTAGAAAGTTGATTAAGAGTCTAGGCCATTGTGGATGACCAGCATTTCTTTGTTTACTTGAGCCAGTGTTGATGACCCTGTTGGACGTGTATCTATATACTACATCTATTCCATATTTTATAATTTTCTTGAGCATATCAAAAACCATGGCTGGGTATCTCTTTTTTATAAAGATGAGAGGTTCTGATTCATGTTTTCATTCATTCAACAGACTCTTATTAAGCATATACTAGGTTAAAAAACAAACAAAAAGACAAACAAACAAAAACTTTAAAACAATATAGGAACTATAATGAAGAGTAAGATTTTGCTCCCTCCTTCAAGGATCTTAAAAAAGAACGGAAAAGATAGCCTTGGAGATAACTCACTGGAATGCAAGGTAGAATGGAGTACTGTAGCTCTCTCAGGAAGATAAAAGCTATAAAAGATGGAAATGGAAGGAGCAATCTGGGAGAAGATTGAACCAAGAACTGGGGAGACCTTTGGGAGCAAAATCATATGTAGGTGACAGAGGATCATCAGCCATGTCTGAAAGAATGTCCAGATAATGTGCAATAACTGATTTTCTATGGTTAAATTTAATGAAGTCTCTAGAGATACAGGATGTATCAAGTAAGCAGAGCACAGAGATTGGTTGGCAAGGAGAAGGTCATTATATGGGGGTCTAAGCAGGAAAAGTATCTGCTTACATCAAGGAGATATAGTGGTACTTCTTTAAAAGAGCTATCCACAGATTTGTTTTAGGTCTCTGTGTCATGAGAAAAACAGGAAAATCAAGTATGGGTCCCAAGACAGGGACCCAAGAAGATGGCTTGATTGTAGGCACAAAACAGAAGATCAATTGTTAAACCTGAAGCAGCAAATTTTACCTGGAATTTAATTCCAGGAATTTATAGAGTATCTTAAATTCTCATGAAGGCCCCCAAATATGCAGCATTACTAAGCCTGCAGCTTTGGATCCAGTCAGTCTCAGCCAGAAGAAGAAGGAGTGCTGGAGAACAGGGCCTGGCAGTGTCATTATAATAAGTCTCTTGTTTCCAGTTCCTTATTAGCTCCTATATTCACTATCTGGCAGGTAGGTTGTACTTTTGGATTAAGTTTTTCTTTTGAATTTTATCTGAATTTTCTTTGCTCAGGTTTCCAAATTGCTCTGGGTGACATCTGCCTGTCACCAGTAAAACCAAAAGGATAGCAGGGTAGATTGCCTTGCACAGGGCAGACAGGTAATTGCAGCTTTAATTTTGTTTTGTTTTTGGAAGGATCCAGGTGTCCAACCTCTTTATCTTACAAAAGAACTTTAATAAATGTGGGAGTGTTGGCAGACAAGATGGACCAGTGGGCAGCCCGCCCATCAGATTTGTTAGCATTCTGCTATTGAAATAGTACTACCCATGGAAGCATCACACATCAGGAATTCTCTGCTGGTCCACGCACCCCAGCAGCTTCCAAACTAGGAGCACAATTAGAGACATGGAGACATCTAAGAGCCAAGAGATACATTTCACCCTGGAAATTCGGATCTCAACAGAGAGTGTTTGTGCCATGTAAACATAAATCATTCCCCACAAAAGCCTTTCTTGTTGTGAAACCAAATTCTTTGGAGCTGGAATCTGTTGGCTAGTTGGTAGATATGTCTCTAATTTGAAGAATTGACCACTTTAGAAATTGTGCTCATATAGAATACAAGTGGGATTTTCTAGAATCTTCCCTTTCAAAACCTACTTGCTTTGCTGCACATATGCACAGAATGGAGTTAGAAGTGGGAAAAGCAGGACTTAATCAAAAGTTCAGTAGACTGGACCTAATCAAAAGTTCAGTAGACCGAGGCTTGGGTCCAGGCTGAACAGTAACCTCAAGAGACTGTCTGGGGACAGTCTACCAGCACCTGGAAGTACTAGTGGGTTCAAGAAAATTGATGATGTGAGAATAAGGGCACCTGGAAGGAGGTGAAGTCTGAAGTCTCAGATGGTAGACAGAGCCTGGAATAAGGAGATGTGGTAAGTTACTTTCCACAGGACTGGATGGAGTATGTGGTTGAAACTATGTTTCTGAGAAACCCTGGGAGTTGGTAAAATATGAGAGACACCAATCTGCTCAGGGACCCAGGTAGAGGTGCTTGAGAAAATTCTATTTACTACAATTGTGAAATAAGATGAGAGGGGTTAGATCAGAAAGGAATAAAGCCCAGTGACCAGAATTGATTGCAGTTAGGAACCCAAGGATCTCAATATAAGAGTTCTTACATCCTTAGGTCTGAGAGCAATGTTATTTCAGGTGGTCTTCTGAGTAATCAGGTATGTGGCAGATACTATTTTTTTAACAGGCAAGACAGAACTGCTAAAAAAGACCTCTTGAACTTGGAGTATGCAGCTAGATCCAGTCATGGATTCTTGCCGAACAATCTTGATTCTTGGATTGTAGTAAGTGTGTGTATTTCCAGGGCATTGGAAACAAATTGACTTAGACCTACTATCTTGAGAAGTTGCAAGGTCATGGGGTAAGTAGCCTCTGGGAGGCTACTTGAAGAACTATCTTGGATTAGGAAGACTTGTCTCTTCTCCTGGCCTCCTGTCTTCTAGGAAAAACAAGCGAAAGTTCATTTAACAGACTGGAATGGTTGACTGTAGGCCTTGTCTAGAAGGGATAGCTGCATCTAACCCTGAACAAGTCAGAGGATTGGCTGAAATTAGACACAACTGGAGATGGAGAAGTTTCTAGAACTTGGGCTTTAATAACGGCATCTTAGTGTAGTCCCAGTGAGAACAAAAGAAGAGGAATCTAAGGGTGAAGAGGACAGATTGGAGCAGAGCAAGTATTGACTGGTTTGGAGGAGATGGTTAAGCTTCAGAGGGGAGTGACACTGGATTTCAACCCTCAGGGGAAACTGAAGGAAACCTGGAGAAAATGAAAACAAAGCAAAGCTAAGTCTCCGTTTTCTAAGGAAACACATCTCAGAAGGCTTCCTGATTCTAGCAATATCAACCTGCTGGGTGTCTAGCACACAGTATTGCATTTGTTGGGTATCTGTTATATTAGCGTATTTGTTTGCCAAACGTTTATCTGTTCAGCCAGGGAAGATATAGCTTTCTTTGATAGCAAGGACAGGGAACGGATAGGATTTTGTACAATTTTTTTGGAACTAGATTACAGCTGGGATTATTCGTTTTTTTTAAAACTTCTTTATTGGAGTATATTGTGCTATGTGACTGCTTTCCACTAGCTATCTATTTTACATTAGGGAGTGTACATATGTCCATGTCATTCTCTCACTTAGTCCCCGCTTACCCGTACACCTCCCTGTGTCCTCAAGTTCATTCTCAAGAACCCCTAGGTTCTTCAGAACCTTTTTTTTTTTTTAAGATTCCATATATATGTGTTAGCATCTGGCATTTGCTTTTCTCTTTCTGACTTACTTCACACTGTATGAAGGACCCTAAGCCCATCCACCTCACTACAAAAAACTCAATTTCATTTCTTTTTATGACTGAGTAATATTCCATTGTATATATGTGACACATCTTCTTTATCCATTCATCTGTCAATGGACACATAGGTTGCTTCCATGTCCCGGCTATTTTATTTTATTTATTTATTTATTTTTTACACCTTTATTGGAGTATAATTGCTTTACAATGGTGTGTTAGTTTCTGTTTTATAACAAAGTGAATCAGTTATACATATACATATGTTCCCATAGCTCCTCCCTCTTGTGTCTCCCTCCCTCCCCCCATCCCTAACCCACCCAACCAGGTGATCACAAAGCACAGAGCTGATCTCCGTGGGCTATGTGCCTGCTTCCCACTAGCTATCTACTTTACATTTGGTAGTGTATATATGTCCATGCCACTGTCTCACTTTGCCCCAGCTTACCCTTCACCCTCCTAATGTCCTCAAGTCCATTCTCTAGTAGCTCTGCATCTTTATTCTCCATCCACCTCACTACAAATAACTCAATTTCGTTTCTTTTTATGGCTGAGTAATATTCCATTGTATATATGTGTCACATCTTCTTTATCCATTCATCCGATGATGGACACTTAGGTTGTTTCCATCTCCTGGCTATTTTAAATAGAGCTGCAATAAACATTGTGGTACATGATTCTTTTTGAATTATGGTTTTCTCAGGGTATGTGCCCAGTAGTGGTATTGTTGGGTCATATGGTAGTTCTATTTTTAGTTTTTTAAGGAACCTCCATACTGTTGTCCATAGTGGCTGTATCAATTTACATTCCCACCAACATTGTAGGAGGGTTCCCTTTTCTCCACACCCTCTCCAGCATTTATTCTTTGTAGATTTTTTGAGGATGGTCATTTTGACTGGTGTGGGGTAACAACTCATTGTAGTTTTGATTTGCATTTCTCTAATGAGTAGTGCTGTTGAGCACCCTTTCATGTGTTTCTTGGCAATCTGTATATATTCTTTGGAGAAAAGTCTATTTAGGTCTTCTGCCCATTTTTGTATTGGGTTGTTTGTTTTTTTGCTATTGTGCTGCATGAGCTGCTTGTGAATTTTGGAGATTAATCCTTTGTCAGTTGCTTCATTTGCAAATATTTTCTCCCATTCTGAGGGTTGTCTTTTTGTCTTGTTTATGGTTTCCTTTGCTGTGCAAAAGCTTTTAAGTTTCATTAAGTCTCTTTTCTTTATTTTTGTTTTTATTTCCATAACTCTAGGATGTGGGTCAAAAAGGATCTTTCTGTGATGTATGTCATAGAGTGTACTGCCTATGTTTTCCTCTAAGAGTTTTATAGTGTCTGGCCTTACATTTTGGTCTTTAATCCATTTTGAGTTTACTTTTGTGTATGGTGTTAGACTGTTCGAATTTCATTCTTTTATATGTAGTGGTCCAGTTTTCCCAGCACCACTTATTGAAGAGGTTGTCTTTTCTCCATTGCATATTCTTGCCTCCTTTGTCAAATATAAGGTGATGATAAGTGCATGGGTTTACCTCTGGCCTTTCTATCCTGCTCCATTGATATATATTTCTGTTTTTGTGCCAGTACCATACTGTCTTGATTACTATAGCTTTGGAGTATAGTCTGAGGTATGGGAGCCTGATTCCTCCAGCTCCGTTTTTCTTTCTCAAGTTTGCTTTGGCTATTTGGAGTCTTTTGTGTTTCCACACAAATTGTGAACATTTTTGTTCTAACTCTGTGAAAAATGTCATTGGTAGTTTGATTGAGATTGCATTGAATCTGCAGATTGCTTTGGGTATTACAGTCATTTTCACAATATTGATTCTTCCAATTCAAGCATTCTTCCAATCCAATGGTATATCTCTCCATCTGTTTGTATCATCTTTAATTTTTTTCCTCAGTGCCTTATAGTTTTCTGCATACAGGTCCTTTGTCTCCTTAGGTAAGTTTATTCCTAGGTATTTTATTCTTTTAGTTGCAGTGGTATATAAGAGTGTTTCCTTAATTTCTCTTTCATATTTTTCATGTTTAGTATATAGGAATGCAAGAGATTTCTGTGCATTAATTTTGTATCCTGCTACTCTACCAAATTCATTGATTAGCTCTAGTAGTTTTCTGGTAGCATCTTTAGGATTCTCTGTGTATAGTATCATGTCATCTGCAAACAGCGACAGCTTTACTTTTTCTTTCTCAGTTTGGGTTCCTTTAATTTCCTTTTCTTCTCTTATTACTGTGGCTAAAACTTCCAAAACTATGTTGAGTAATAGTGGTGAGAGTGGACAACCTTATCTTGTTTTCCACTGATCTTAGAGGAAATGGTTTCAGTTTTTCACCTTTGAGAATGAAGTTGGCTGTGGGTTTGTCATATATTGCCTTTATTATGTTGAGGTAAGTTCCCTCTATGCCTACTTTCTGGAGGGTTTTTATCATAAATCAGTGTTGAATTTTGTCAAAAGTTTTTTCTGCATCTCGGATGATCACATGGTTTTTCTCCTTCAATTTTTAATATGGTTTATCAGATTGAATGATTTGCCTATATTGAAGAATCCTTGCATTCCTGGGATAAATGGCACTTGATCATGGTGTATGATCCTTTTACTGTGCTGCTGGATTCTGTTTCCTAGTATTTTGTTGAGAATTTTTACATCTATGTTCATCAGTGATATCGGCCTGTAGTTTCTTTTCGTTGTGACATCTTTGTCTAGTTTTGGTATCAGGATGGTGGTGGCCTCACAGAATGATTTTGGGAGTGTTCCTCCCTCTGCTATATTTTAGAAGAGTTTGAGAAGGATAGGTGTTAGCTCTTCTCTAAATGTTTGATAGAATTCACCTGTGAAGCCACCTAGTCCTGGGCTTTTGTTTGTTTGAAGATTTTTAATCACAGTCTCAATTTCAACGTTTGTGATTGGTCTGTTTATATATTCTTTTGCTTCCTGGTTCAGTCTTGGAGGGTTGTGGTTTTCTAAGAATTTGTCTATTTCTTCCAGGTTGCCCATTTTATTGACGTATAGTTGCTTGTAGTACTCTTTCTCTAATGATCCTTTGTATTTCTGCAGTGTCAGTTGTTACTTCTATTTTCTGTTGATTTGAGTCTTCTCCCCTTTTTTCTTGATGAGTCTGGCTAATGGTTTATCAATTTTGTTTATCTTCTCAAAGAACCAGTTTTTAGTTTTATTGATCTTTGCTATCATTTCCTTCATTTCTTTTTTCATTTATTTCTGATCTGATCTTTATGATTTTTTTCCTTCTGCTAACTTTAGGGTGTTTTGGTTCTTGTTTCTCTAATTGCTTTAGGTGTAAGTTTAGGTTGTTTATTTGAGTGTTTTCTTCTTTCTTATGGTAAGATTGTGTTGCTATAAACTTCCCTATTAGAACTGCTTTTGCTGCATCCCATAGGTTTTGGGTCATCGTGTTTTCATTGTCATTTTTTTCTAGGTATTTTTTTCATTTCTGCTTTGATTTCTTCAGTAATCTCTTGGATATTTCATAATATAATGTTTAGGTTCCATGTGTTTGTATTTTTTATAGATTTTTTCCTTTAATTGATATCTAGTGTCATATCATTGTGGTCAGAAAAGATACTTGACAGGATTTCAGTTTTCTAAGATTTACCAGGACTTGATTCATGACCCAAGATATGCTCTATCTTGGAGAATGTTCCATAAGCACTTGAGAAGAAAGTGTAATGTGCTGCTTTTGCATGGAATGCCCTATAAATATAAATTAAGTCTATCTTTTTTAGTGTATCATTTAAAGCTTGTGTTTCCTTATTTATTTTCATTTTGGATGATGTGTCCATTGGTGAAAATAGGGTGTTAAAGTCCCCTACTGTGATTGTGTTACTGTCAATTTCCCCTTTTATTGTTGCTAGCATTTGCCTTATATATTGAGGTGCTCCTATGTTGGGTGCATAAATATTTACAATTGTTATAACTTCTTGTATGGATCCCTTGATAATTATGTAGTGTCCTTCTTTGTCTCTTGTAATCATCTTTAGTTTAAAGTCTATTTTGTCTGATATGGGAATTGTTAACCCAGCTTTCTTTTGATTTCCATTTCTATGGAATATCTTTTTCCATCAGCTCACTTTCAGTCTGTATGTGTCCCTAGGTCTGAAGTGGTCTCTTGTAGACAGCATATACACGATCTTGTTTTTTTTATCTATTAAGGCAGTCTATGTCTTTGGTTGGAGCATTTCATCCCTTTACATTTAAGGTAGTTATTGATGTATATGTTCCTGCTACCATTTTCTTAATTGTTTTGGGTTTGTTATTGTAGGTGTTTTCCTTCTCTTGTGTTTCCTGCCTAGAGAAGTTCCTTTAGCATTTGTTGTAAAGCTGGTTTGGTGGTGCTGAATTCTCTTAGCTTTTGCTTGTCTGTAAAAGTTTTAATTTCTCCATCGAATCTGAATGAGATGCTTGCTGGATAGAGTAATCTTGGTTGTAGGTTTTCCCTTTCATCACTTTAAATATGTCCTGCCACTCCCTTCTGGCTGGCAGAGTTTCTGCTGAAAGATCAGCTAATAACCTTATGAGGATTCCGTTGTATGTTATTTGTTGCTTTTCCCTTGCTGCTTTTAATATTTTTTCTTTGTATTTAATTTTTGATAGTTTGATTAGTATGTGTCTTGGCATGTTTCTCCTTGGATTTATCCTGTATGGGACTCTCTGCACTTCCTGGACTTGATTATTTCCTTACCCATATTAGGGAAGTCTTCAACTATAATGTCTTCAAAAGTTTTCTCAGTCCCTTTTTTTCTCTTCTTCTTCCGTGACCCCTATAGTTCAAATGTTGGTTCATTTAATGTTGTCCCAGAGGTCTCTGAGAGTGTCCTCAATTCTTTCATTCTTTTTTGTTTATTCAGCTTTGCAGTAGTTATTTCCACTATTTTATCTTCCAGGTCATTTACCCATTTTTCTGCCTCAGTTATTTTGCTATTGATTCCTTCTGGAGAAATTTTAATATCATTTATTGTGTTGTTCATCATTGTTTGTTTGCTCTTTAGTTCTTCTAGGTCCTTGTAAACCGTTTTGTATTTTCTCCGTTCTATTTCCAAGATTTTAGATCATCTTTACTCTCATTACTCTGAATTCTTTCTCATGTAGACTGCCTATTTCCTCTTCATTTGTTTGGTCTGGTGGGTTTTTACCTTGCTCCTTAATCTGCTCTGTGTTTCTCTGTCTTCTCATTTTGCTTTACTTACTGTGTTTTGGTCTCCTTTTCACAGCCTGCACATTTGTAGTTCCCATTATTTTGGTGTCTGCCCTCTATGGGTAATGTTGGTTCAGTGGGTTGTGTAGGCTTCCTGGTGGAGGGCACTGGTGCCTGTGTTCTGGTGGATGAAGCTTGATGTTTCCTTTCTGGTGGACAGTGCCACATCCAGTGTTGTGTTTTGGGGTGTCCTTGACCTTATTATGAGTTTAGGCAGCCTCTCTGCTAATGGGTGGGGTTGTGTTCTTGTCTTACTAGTTGTTTGGCATAGGATGTCTAGCAATGTAGCTTGCTGATTGTTGTGTGGTGCTGGGTCTTAGCGTTGTGATGGAGATCTCTGGGAGAGTTTTCACCCTTTGATATTATGTGTATCTGGGAAGTTTCTGGTGGACCAATGTCCTGAACTTGGCTCTCCAACCTCAGAGGCACAGCCCTGACAGTGAGCTGGAGCACCAAGACACTGTCAGCCACATGGCTCAGAATAAAAGGGGGAATAACAGAGAGAAGAAAGAAAGAAAGAAAGAAAGAAAAATAAAATTGTTATTAAAATAAAAAATTAAAAAATTATTAAAAATAAAATATTTAAAAGTAATTAAAAAAGAAAAAAAAGGAAGAAAGAAAGAGGAGAGCAACTATACTAGAAAACAAGTCCACAAATGATAACAAAGCTATACTATTAAAAAAAAAGACAGAAAGAACCCTAGGACAAATGGTAAGAGCAAAGCTATACAGACCAAATCACACAAAGAAGCATACACATACACACTCCCAAAAAGAGAAAAAGGAAAAAAAAAATCTTTTGAGAAGTCTGAGGTCTTCTGTCAGCATTTTGTATGTCTTCCATAGGAGTTGTTCCACATGTAGATGTATTTCTGACGTATTTGTGAGGAGGAACCTGATCTCCACGTCTTACTCCTCCACCATCTTGAAGGTCTCCAAAATTCCAGTCTTGAATGTTGTGATTTAGGAGTTTTAGACTCCTGCCCCAGAGAAGTGATTTACATTAACTTAAGGGTCCATAATATGGAACATTTAAATTATAGAAAAAGCAGTTTAAAACTACCCTTAAAAGATAACATCAGAAAATGTCACAGCTGGGTTTCTGTTGTATTCTTCTGGGAAGTACCAGAGTTCTGAGGCGTTTCACTCCACTTCATTCAATTTGATTCCACTCCATGTCATTTTATTTTAATTTATTTAGTTTCTATTCAGGGCTACAACTGTGTTAGTGGAGGGGTCCAAAGATGAATAGACAAACTATTGACTCAGAAGAAGTTTCACAAAATATGTTTCATGGGGGGATTAATCTTGTGAACAGCCCCTCCAAAAATAGAGAGTTCCATTTTATTCTCTTCATGGAAAGTCATGTTATCTTCTGAAAATGTATTGAAAGTTTGCAAGAAATAAATTGGTTTAACATTGTTTAACCAGAGATCCCCCAAGATATTTGGCCACAAAAGAGTTTTTTGTTCTTTACCTACTTATTAATAGCCCATTGAATTATTTTAGGGGAACCATAAGATTGCCACACGTGGTGATCTAGGGCTGACCCCAAATTTAAGTGTCCAAGTAGACCAGAAAGGGAAATCTGGTGCCTTTGGAGCTTTATGAATATTAAAATGCTTGAAGTAGATCTTGATCATATAAGTGAGTTTTGGCTTCAGGACTTACTGAAGCAACGTCATTTAAGGTCTGGGTAGGAAAGCCTTGGAGGGAGAAGATGATTTGTTTTTGCTGTTGCTCAGCTTTAAATTTCAAGGGCTACCAGTTAGCTAGTATAATTTTTCTCAACTTTTTTTTTAAAATAAGAGAATATATGTCAGAAGACATTCACATGGGAACTTGTATCTGTGGTTATCCTCCAAGGTTTACATGAATCCCATCAAGGAACCTGGTTCCTGTGCTCTGGAAAAATCCTCTGTCACTGAATGTTTAAAGACCCTGGAATACAGGTTTGGCTTTTATCTTGCTGTGTCTGGATTGGGAACATAGAGGTTAGTGGTTTTACAAAGGTTTTGCTGATGCCCCCCCCATGGAAATCTGATTATTTTGGGGCCCACTGTGTTTTCAAAGTCAACGCTAAGACTTCTTCTGAACATGACTGGGCTTAATATTCTAGATAATTGTGCAGAAAGGTGACAAAGGAAATCAAGGCAGTGGTTGGCATGCAGGTGGCTTGATGGGAGGTCAGCAGGTAGAGCCAGTGGCAGAGGGAGGCATGGGTTAGAATGAGAGCAGAGCAGCAAAGCTTATGCCAGCAGCAGGGGCTGGTGGAAAGTCTGCCCTCACCAGAAAGACCTGGGTCAGGTGGTGAGGGGCACACTGTGAGGACTGAATTTCAAGCTTGGAATTCCAGTTCTGTGAAGGGATTGGACAGAAAGCTAAGGCTGGGCTCCTGATCCCAGCACTACTGAAGTAAAACAGTGTCAGGTGCTTGTAAAATAAGTAAAAGCCAAGTAGCAGACTAAAGATACTTATTGGAAGACTAAGCCTTCTCATTCTCAAAAGTCCCACAACCATGACTTGGTCTGGGCACTAGCAGAGGGGCTCAACTTGAAGAGGGGTTGTGTGACACAGCTGAGAAATTGCAGTCCTTAATTTACACTAAATTAAATCCTAGTGCTCACCTATTTAATTGATTAATGTTAGAAATCAATATAAAAACACAATTAGAATAAAATAAATGTGTTCAACTGGTATTTTGGATTTTATTGATATAGTCCCATAAATATTCCAGTATTCCGAAGAATAACTTAACAGAAACACCAGCAAATGTCAAACAGTATCAGTTTGGTAATGTGATGTGATATTGTTGCAGTATTTTTCATGTTTCTAAGTGTACTACAGCATTATGGTTATTATTCTCTTTCTATTTCGCTGAGTTTTTCAAAATGTCAATTATTTTCTAATTACAGAAAAATATTTAAAACTTCCTATGCAATCTTTTCTTTTTCCCATAAACAAAATACACTCAGATTATCCTTCTTATTCTTCTGTTTCTGCCTTTCTTCCTTCTTTATCTTTTTTTTCTTAAATGTTTGTTCTTCTGGAAAGGGCCTCTAAAATGTTTTATTTAAGCTATTTTTGGCATTTCTGCACCTCAGGATCCTTGTACCCCCAGTAATGATTTCTTTCTTTTTAATCTATTTTTCCTATTTTTTAAACAAGGTTGTGTAAGATTTTCCCTCCTTTGCCATGCAGTAGGGTGGTATTAAATCCATTCTACAGATAAAGAATCTACGAAATAGAGACAAAGATTTATCTAAAGACATATGAGTGGTTTCTATGAGAATCAAAATTGCAGTACAGTTAACTGGTCTTTTTTTCATAGTTCTCTGCAGTGCATGGAGGTTGTGATGTGTGAAGAATTTTCCATGAAAAGTTTTCAAAATCTTAAAATTACAGGGTCAGCCTGACACCCAGAGATTCTCTGATGTTGAGCCCTGAGAAAAATTTGGGCAACTGGGATTTTCTCATGTGCACTCAGGTTTGAGAACCCCCTCCCCAAAACATATCCTATTGACTGGGCTTCATTTATCACAACTGGGCAGCACATTGTCAAATTCACCTTCTTAAGAGCACAGCACCAGCTTGGCCACACAGATAAGAATGATCCCGGAAGATCGAGTTTACAATCGGTCTTGTGAGAAGCAGATGTTAACTGTCACCTGCCAAGGAAACAGGAGGACCCTGACACTCTTTGATATATTTGGAGGTGACAAAAAAATGACACTTTAAGTTGGTAGCTCTTCTAGGAAATATGTCTGAATACCAGCATGAGATAGAGGTCCTTGGCTTGTTTCAGACTGAGATTATAGTACCCACTGTCTGTCACTCCTTATGTTTAATAAACTTGTTACAAAGTGTAGAAAACATATCAACACTCTCTGGACTCCAGATATATTATTTTATTCCACAATTTGGAAATAACTAGGTAGCTCAAATTCTGGTTAACACTTTCAGTTTCTTGAGTGGTGTGTATACACCATGTATAATATTTTGTGGGTATTTTGTTCATTTTTTAAGAAAGATGGTGTCATGTTTCCATCTGTCATATGGGTATTTTCCTTGTGCTGGGGATGTGGTTCTTATATTTAATTCTCAGTACAGTAGGGAAGCAAATGTTCGTTCATGGGTTACCATCACCTATTTCTTTCTTTTTTGTCATAGCTATGTACTTTAAAAAATAATTTTTAAAAATTTCCCAGTTTTATTGAGATACAATTTACATATAACATTATATAAGTTTAAAGTGTACAACATAATGATTTGATATATGTATACATTGCAAAATGTCTACCACAGTAAGATTAGTTAACAACCATCACCTCATATTTACATAGTTACAGTTTTCTTTTCCTTGTGATGAGAGCTTTTAAGATCTACTCTCTTAGCAACTTTCATATATACAATATAGTATTGTTAACTATCGTCACCACATTGTACTTATACCCCCAGAATTTAGAGGCAAGGAGCACACTAGGAACCTAATCTCTTTCACACAAAAGATGAGGTTGTTGTGAGGGAATCAAGAAACCAACCTCTCAGGAAAGAGGAGGAGACCTTCAGGATTTTGCTGTCCTGGCCTGAGGAGGACCGCAGTTAATGTGTGATGCTGCTGTCTTTGGGCCAAAGACAGCGTACAGAGGTTAAGTGGCTATCTCAGTTCACAGTTCCCAAAAGCAGTCTGAGACAAGAATTTGGGTCGTAATATTTACTTGAGAGGTGATGCCAGGAAGAACGATGTGGGAGTGCGGTGTAAGAGGAAAACCAATAAAGGACATATCCACGAGTGGGTTATTAGGCTGAGCAGCAGGATTCACTCCCACTGCAGACCCTCTGAATTGCTCAACCAAGGGGCAAAGAAGTTGAGTTCCTTATCTCTCAAATCTCATCCCTTATTCACCCTCAGACAGAGAGATACCCATATAAGAACTGTGGGAGTAGGGACCTCCCTAGCAGACCAGTGGTTAAGACTCCACTCTTCCACTGTAGGGGGTGTGATCCCTGGTGAGGGAACTAAGATCCCACATGCCATGCGGTGTGGCCAAAAGAAAAAAAAATGTCTCAGGATTAAAGTAATACATTTAAAGAAGAAGAACTGTGGGAGCTTCAGATGCCTTCCAGGGTGGGCTGAAGGCATCTGCTAAGGATGTCATTGCAGAGTCCTCAGGGCATAGACTCTAATCCCAGATGTGCCTGTGATATGCCAGGCAGACTGCTTAGCTACTTTGCTCATTGCAGAGTTGAGGATGGTGGGTTACCCAACCTGCCCAAATATTTGTACATTGCTGATGTCTGTCATTATCAACAGATGATTGTGACATTGGAAAATTTTTTGTATATTAATTTAAAAAAAACCCTTAAGCTTATTTAATACTTTAAAGTTAGTGTGCATGTTGGGAGGCTATAGTGTGTGTGTTGTGTGTGTGTATGTGTGTGCTCGCATACTTGAGAGGATGCATAACTCTTAGTTACTGAAGGAGGATCAGTTGTACGTGTCAGTGCATATGTGATATAAAACACCATGCTTATTGTAAGCATGTGAACTTAAGAGGAAATGACAAAACATCTTGATTAGAAAATTTCCCTTCTACCCAAAGTGATATGTGTAATATGAAATGTTTTTTTGAAATGGATCTGAGGTCAGTAACTGCTGGATGGAAACCATGCGCTTTTCTTGGGCCTTTTTAAAAACTCTATTTCTTCCTGAGTGGTCTATGTGTTAAAATTAGGAACAGAGAGGTTGATCACACCAAAGGCCTCCCTGCATGGTGGGAATCTGAGGCCCTTGTAACAGTCAGAACTGATATGGACCATGGTGCTAAAGTCTACTCCTCTTCTCCACGTGACCTTGAAAGAAGGGCAGACACCCCAGAGAACATAATGTTGAATGTAACAAGCCCATTAATCAGGGTGGGCATCTTAGAAAGCCATTTGTGTCAAAATGGGCAGATTTTTTAAAAAATATGGGTGAAATATCAGAATGGATCAGCCATCAAACCCATTTTTTCAAATGACCAATAGACAAAAGATGGACTCATCATTTTCCACAATTTGTTACCAAAGTCTTTCTGGTTTGGCAGGTTGACAGCATAATGATTTTTAAACTGTGTTGGTACATAGGCTGCACATGGTTTTCTTGACACTCGTTGCATTTTCTGTGAGCTTGGGGGGACATTAGCCTTGAGGAAATATATAATTCTAATAGCCCAGTATTGTCTGAGTATATTAAAATGTGTGTGGCACCATTGTTATTTCAAGATTTTCCATTTCTCTGTCCCTATGTTCTTTCCATATATACAAAATAAGCATATATACATAAAATATACATTTTAAATATGTATACATACCGAGCCAGTCAAGATCCAATCAGGAAAGCAGAAACCATGTCAGTTATTTTAACAGAGAAACTTTAATATATGGAATTTGTTCAATAAATTTAGAAGACTAAAGTTTGCCAAAGAAATAGATATTGTAAGCAGCTACTACCTCTTAGGCTGCAGGAGCAAAGAGAAGGAGCTGGGGTTATAGGAAGCTTGGAGAAGGGACCCTGGAAAGCAGCATCTGAGGGGAAGCACTATGACTAGTTCTTAGAGAGTAGGGCAAAAATAAATACATAAAACCATAGGATTGGAGGTTGGACTCAAAAGCCAGTAGCTGGTGAAGAAACAAGGTTAGAGAAATGTTCATTGGAACAGCAAGCCAACAGGAAAAGGACATTCCCTCTAGTGCCTTTTACTCGCCCAGTTTAGCATTTAGCAAGTGGCAGCACAGAAATATGGACTGCAGCATCCCAGTCCCATCATCCAATCAGTGTTTAGAAAGTGAGCTTGGAGAGGAAATGACAGAGGCTTAATGACAACCATGTATCCGTATTGGATTGAACAATGTGAAATTGCTGATGTTCAACTAACATTTATTTATTTATTTATTTTTAAGAAGATGTTGGGGATAGGAGTTTATTAATTAATTAATTAATTTTTGCTGTGTTGGGTCTTCGTTTCTGTGTGAGGGCTTTCTCTAGTTGCGGCAAGTGGGGGCCACTCTTCATCGCTGTGCACAGGCCTCTCACTATTGCGGCCTCTCTTGTTGCAGAGCACAGGCTCCAGATGCACAGGCTCAGTAGTTGTGGCTCACGGGCCTAGTTGCTCCGCGGCATGTGGGATCCTCCCAGACCAGGGCTCGAACCCGTGTCCCCTGCATTGGCAGGCAGATTCTCAACCACTGTGCCACCAGGGTAGCCCTAACATATTTTTTAATCTACAAAAAATGCAATTTCATATGCTTCAAACTAATACGAGCATATACACGTTATACTGCATATAATTAAAATATATTTCACGTTTTTATAAATTTTCACACCTTATAAACATATATATGTATACATACACATATAATCAAGCAGATATTTAAAGGGGAAGGAGCTATTTATACACTCAATTATGCCAGATGAAGCTGGCGCCATTCTCTGAATGAGGTAGAATGTATATATATAGATACAGGTATTCCCAACCTATCAACAAGGGGCAGTTATCCTGGGCCTCTATGGTATTATGCTGGCATGTTTTTGCACAATGCCTTTTACTGCTGCAGTGTTTTCCCATCATTGGTACATCATTGATTCATCATCCTGCTGCCTTGATCATGACCTGATAGGTCTTCAAGGGTTCACAGTGAGCATGTTCCGGAAATGAAGGCCTGATTTAAAGACTCCTCCATATCTAGATTAGGAAAGGAAACCCAGACCTTTGGAGTAGTTGCTTTAAGGATTTGAGGTCCCTTAAAATTGCTGCTGCTACGGGGCTGTCATGATGTTTTAGTGTAGAGTTTCTGTCTCTCAGAATGGCAGCTGTTGGTCTGTGTTTGGTTACCTGTGTGCATTTTGTGCTGGGCTCTCTTAGTCTAAAAGGGGAAAGGGAAGCTTGAGTTTTCTTTATGGGGAGTGATTCAGAGGCTGTTGTAAGTCATCAGTAAAGGCACATGGTGTGCTCATAACAGGCCACGTGAAGGCTCTGTGAACACCTGTCCATGGCCGTTGTGCTTCTCCTGAGGGCCGTGGTGCAGATTACTGTCTGGCAGTGAGGACTGGCAAAACCAGACAGAGTGTGGGGTTATGAAGCTAAAAGATCTCGGAAGTGTTTGCATCGCTCCCATGTGCAGCTCATCTCAGGGAATTCCACAGACAGCTTCCCAAAGTGGACATTTCCTCTCACACAACTCACTATCGTTTCTGGGTCCCTAAGCCTCAAGACTCCCCTTTCCTGTGGCAAACCAGTGTCACAATTCCAAAGTGATTCAACTGGTATCCCAGCAGTACCTTCTAATTCTGCTTCTTTCACAATAGCAGGGAATAGAGGAAACTGACAAATGGACTATTTTTGAACCAGAAGTGCCCCAACTGTCAGGCATAATAGCAGCTGAGTAATGTTTGTGGGATAGCCCGCTCATGACAGATGACTTTATAATTGCCTTCCAGATCCCAAGGATAAGAGTGTATATTGAAATCAGCATAACCCTCCTAGGCTTTCAAAATCCGACCTCCAGAGGCCCAGACGAGCTGGCAGTGCATGCACTTGGCTGTCAACGACCACCATCTCCCCTATTTATCCAAATGTGTTCTGGGCATTGTTGTTTACCCCTCACATTGTCCATTGTGCCCTCTAGCAGATCGAATGGCCCCTATTAATATGCGATGCCTCCTTCCAGAGGGCTCGTTATTGCCTTTACTGCTTATAAAATCCTTTTGTGTTTAATCCTCACGGCACTTTCCTTTTTTTCCTTCCCATCTGTCAGTGGACTTTTGTGCCCTGTAGGTCAGCATATCAACACCTCACTCTTCCTCTCCTGAAGACAGCTCCTATTTCTGAAGTCTTTTCACTGGGAAAGGCTGTTGAACAATTTGCACAGGACAAGTAGGAGAGCAGGAGGAAAAACCGAACCATTGCGTTCAGTTCAGTACATTTTAATTGATACTTTGATCGGGCTCATACTGATATGAGGTTCTTCCCTGGCCCATAATTTCACATTCCTATTTTGAGAGCACTCACTGTAGAAGTGGACTTTCTTTGGTACAAAGCAAAGGTAAATTGTAGAAACCTGTTGTTTGCAGGGAAGATGAAATGTTCTAAATAAGATGATGGTGCCCTCTTAAACTTCTGTTAAACATGTGGGTATTTGTGGGCTGTTCCTAACCCTGGAGCAATAGACACTGCAAAAAAATAGATTTTAACCTTGTCTTGATAATTCTTAAACCCTTTCTCTATCCCTATGCACTTAAGTTACTTGCTTGTTCTTGATCAGATGCTTACTGTAGAGGAGATGTTTAAGGTTTGCATTGACTCCAGACAGCAAGGCAGGACAGTGGGTGATTTATGTGAGTTGGTTTCCAATGACAAGATGAGCATGCTCCTGTTTGTGTGCTAGAACATTCCTTAGCTTAGTTTTAGAAAAATAGGACAAGGCTTATGTGTCTTGCAGTTTTCAAACTAAGACTTAGCAGTTCGGCACCAGCGGAATGTGGGAAAGCATTATGGAGACCCAAAGTGAAATCTGTGAGCCTCAGAATTACCTGGGATGTTTCACAGACATGAAATTTCCAAGGCCCATCCAAGGCTGACTGATTCACAATATCACAACAAAGCCCTCCAGATCTGCAAGTTTAATAAGCTCTTCCAGCTCTTCTAACTCACACCAAAGTTTGCAAATAGCTCTTCTAGAGGCCAAATGGTAATTCTGAGTGGGATCAGCAGAGATCAAACATTTCCTTCTGTCTTGATCAGAAAAATGTATTGTTTTAACTATGCAAGGAAGGATAACCATGCTTATCTATGAGAATAGTTTACCTGGAGGAATATAATGAAAAGATTTTGTTTGGGGAGGCTTTTCTCTCCCAAACAAGTTTGAAAAGACCAGTTGACCATGTTCTCATTTCATGTGTTGTTTACTTTTATCTCCATACAATTCAGTTCATTTAGTATTTTAAATATAGCAACAACAAAAAAAATGGTGAAAAGAATAATTTCCTTTTTTTTTTAATCCAGAGGGCTGTGTCAGTGAAGTTATTAAAATTAACTAAACATTAATCAGCAAACTCTTCTTGTTTTAACCCTTGCTCTTAAGCATTTCTCCAAAGCATTAATCTAGAAAACTTTAGGAAGGAACTTATAATGCCTCTAGGTCACCTTTTGGAGAATAAATTCACATAAAATGCTAGGGCTCAAGTTGTAGCTGAAGGAAAGGTCTGTGTAACCTCTTGAGAAAGCATTTTTTCCTTCCCATTTAGATGAAAGTACACCATGAAAAACAATTTGATAAAGACTTAATAACTAATAAGTCTGGTAAATTGAAGCTTCCCCGTATGTAGTTCTGAACCAAAGGTAAACTTTCAGTGTCTAGAGAAAAGCAGGCAGCTGCTTTTATCACAGGTGTATTATTCTGCTACTCTGGCTGTCCTTGTATCTCTTGTTGGCAAAAAAGCACAGAAAGTAAAACATGCTCGCAGAACATAGTTATTTCCATACTCTCCCACATAGTATTCCCTTTGTAGCAAGCAATTTGTCTGCACTCAGTTTTTCCCAGTTGGTTTCCTGAATCGGACAGGCTTTCCCCAAACCCCTGGAGCTATTAGTCCTGTTAATCTTTGCCCTTCAGGAATGAATCTTTTGTGTTGCTTATTACTGGACTTGGATTGTTGTCTTTCCTCCCTTTCATTCTTTTTTTTTAATGAACAATAAGAGCAAACAGCTTGGGATGAAGGGGGGTGGTGAGGAGCGGTGACCTCTGGTTGGTCAATCACGATGACACAGTTTATACATTTGGAGGATTCCGTTGTCAAGGGACACAGGGCAGGATCACCTCCTAAGGAAATAATGTGGTCACATGACAAAGAGTTAAGGATGAGAGAAACCCTGAGGTTTCTGCTGCTGAACAATGACCAAGTTCACTGGTGTTCTCAGGTGGATGGGGGAGAATACGCCCTCATTGTTAAGGCAGCATCAGCCCTGCCTTTGTTTCTGTTTCCTTTGCTGCAGCATCAACACTATCTTGTCAATCTGGAGATGGGTTGGCATAGGGCATAACTACTGATGGGTATTTAGCCAGTCAGTGTACCAAACGGCTTGTCCAAAGGTATATGTATGAACCTTTGTCCACTCTTGAACTAAGCATATAAGTAACTGAAACTTTCACCAGGTACATGTTTCATGATGTCCAGTTTAACTCTTCATCAACTAGTTATACCTCTTTTCCTTACTCTCAGGCTATGCTGAAACCTAGAGGCTTGACAGATTAAACTTGGTAAGTTATAAACACTGGCATTTAAAATATTAATTTTTCTCTAATTCCAGGAGAGATTTTCTTTTTTATCTTTTTAAAAAATTGAGGTATGATATACATGGTGCATATATTTATAGTCTATAGCTTGATGAATTTTTGTAGTATATACAGCCAATTAACTATCACTGGCAAAACCCATGAACAATTCCTGGGAAATAAAAATAGAATCTAGAGGTGTGGGTGGGGAGAGATAAATTAGGAGTTTGGGATTAACATATACACACTACTATATATAAAACTGGTAAACAACAAGAACCTACTGTATAGCACAGGGAACTATACTCAATATCTTATAATAACCTATAATGGAAAAGAATCTGAAAAAGAAAAAATATGATACAAATGAACTTATATACAAAACAGAAATAGACCCACAGACATAGAAAACAAATTTATGGTTACCAAAGGGGAAATGATGGGGAAGGGGTAAATTAGGAGTTTAGTATTAACATATACACACTACTAGATATAAAATAAATAATCAACAAGAACTAGATATAAAGTAGATAACCAACAAGAACCTACTATACTCAATATTTTGTAATAACCTATAAGGAAAAAAAAATCTGAAAAAGAATATATATATATGTGTGTGTGTGTGTGTGTGTGTGTATGTATATATGTATGTATGTATAACTGAACCACTTTGCTGTACATCTGAAACTAACACATTGTAAATCAACTATACATCAATAAAAAATAAAATTTAGAAAAATAAAATAGATATGTTAAAAAAAAGTTTTTTCAGACTCCAAAAAAACAAAACAAAACTGAATATGGGTAATAAAATAAAGTCTAACCTTGTCTTTTATTCGTTCCTTTTGTGCTTAGTCTAGTTTCACTTTTCATAGTGTGCTGCATGCAAAGGCCTTGCACTTGGCACTTTAGACTAGAGTTCCTGGTGCAAAATTACTGTGCAGACAATTCAGTTTGGTGGATCATGTGCAGAGATGCTGCGCCAGGCCCTGAGATCTGGAGCATGAGCAGCTGTGCCTGCCCCCTCCCTGCTGACCGGACCCCTATAAAGCAACCCCACACACAGCCTGTTGGGAGAGCATGTGCTCTAGATCCCCAGCTCCTACCTCTCCACTCTCTGATCAAAGAATAAGCCTTTCCTTTGCTTCTGAACCCAACTCAGTCTATTTCTATTGGTGCAAGAGGACACTTGTCGGAGTTCAACTCCAAAAGACATAACACAACCACCAAGTAGATTAAGATGTAGAACATTTCTAGCAGTCCAAAAGGCTTCTGACCCTTCCCAGGCAATACCTACCCCTGCCTCAAGAAACACTATTCTAAGTTCAATTCCCATAGATAAATTTTGCCTCTTCTCAAACTTTGCACAAATGGAATAATACAGAATTTATTACTCTGGGTCTACTTTTTTAAAATTCATAATCACATCTATGACATTCATCCTTGCTATTGCATTCTTTTTTATGGTTCTGTAATATTTTGTTGAATGAATATACTACCTTACTACAATTTATGGATCCATTCTACTGTTGAAAGACATTGGATCATTTCCAGTTTACAGCTTGAGTTGGCAATTCTTATACAAGTCTTCTGGTAGATATGCACTATCCTTTCTGTTGGATGTACCCAGGAGTTTCAGAAGTGCTGAAATGTAAGGTAGGCACATTTGTTCAGCTTTAGGAGATATTGTCTATCAGTTCAGTGTTCTTTTAAGAAGTTATTATGTAAATTTAATCTAGACATAAGAAATAATCAATTTAAAACATTTAGATTATCCACAGTATCAGATGAAACGAAAATTCTACTTGATTGATATTTATTCCCAAGCAATCTCAAAAATCATGGTTAGCAAATTAGATGATTACTGAATGCCATGTTTCATAAATAGTTGTCCATCTAATTCAAAGAAAGATAACTATAAAGAAGATTAAAGTTGTGTATGAGTCAGGATAAGCTATACATCTTTCTGCTTATCTCCATGCACTTTAAACTGTGGGCAAAGGCGTTATTGCAGTTATTCATAAGTCCTATTATTATTCACAACCCGAGAAATGCAGATTCCCAGGCCACACCCCAGGACTATGTTGTGTCAGTCACCTATTGCTGCATGACGACAAACCAGCTCAGAACTCAGTGGTATACGACAATGGCATTTATTCCCACACTCAAAGTTATGCAGGCTTGGCTCAATTGTACCCCATGTGTGTTTATTCTGAGACCCAGACCAAAGAGGCAGAAGCCACTGGGTGCATATTCTTCTCATGACAGAGGCTGCAAGTTCCCGTAGGCGATTCCTCTGAAGACATATGCTGGAAACTTCTACCCACATTCCACTGGTCAAGTAAACCACATGGCCAGCATCAATAGTACAGGGAAATAAATTTGCCTTTAGTGGGAAGAATTGCCAAGTCACATGGGAAAAGGTCTGGATACAGATAGGGGTGAAGAAATAGGAATAATTTTTCACATATGCAAAGCCTTTAACATATTATCACACATAATCTGCAGAAAAACTGTATGGAATTGGCCCTATTATTACTAAAATGTACAGATAATGAAACAGAGGCTTAAAAAGGATGGGTGACTTAGTCAAAGTAATCTTGTTAGTAAGTGACCAAGATAGAGTTCCAAATGTGTTTAAAGTTTAATATAACCCCGACAACACAAAATATTTACATGACTCCCTAGAAGAGGCTCTGAACAGTATTACAATGCATGTTATTTGAGCTGTGCTCTCAAGATCCCCTTTATCCATCCACTTGTACCTGAAACCTCCATTCCCCAAGGTGACTACTACCAATCTTTTTTATCTGGATCCGCATATACATACATGTAAATCAAAACTCCTCTGGCACCTACTTTTCCATCTTGGAAAGAAGTTTGGCCAGACCTGGCTTTCTATTCCCTTTACCGCTTTCTCCATTATAGAAATCAATAAGGTCCAGAAAATCACTGGTATTACAACACATTTAAAATAACTGAAAATACCTTAAATGAACTATGACCTTATTATGAGGTGCTAAGCCAGTCATTGAGAAGATATATGTTTCATTGTTCCTACTTCTTACCAAGAATAGCTACTCTTCATTTTTCTATACTCTACAGGATAGTGAAGAAAAGTTTGATTCACTCAATTTGCTAAGTGCTGATATCTTGACCCTCACCCTGCTCACTTGAGACCCCCATTTCATCCCATTTCTTCTCCTCTGCTTTTGCCGCCTGTTCTGTCTCTCACTTCTACTACTAGTGATAATTATTTATACAAACTGAAACTATGAATCCTAAATTTCCCCAAATGTTAAACATCTTTTGGGTAGCCATCAAGGCGAAAACCAAGAGAATTCCCTACTATGCCTTGCTTACATATTCGCAATTCCAGAGGACACTAACTCACCCAGTATGTTGTGTTTGTTTGTTCGGTATCTTATGGTGATGCTTAACATTGTTCAATGATGTAGATTACTTGGGTCTCAGAGTTAAAGGGAATAGTGATTATGGACTAGTTTAGAAACTGCCTGATGATATTTCCTGACACACAACTCCTTGAGGAGGGCATCTCAGCAGATAATGCTCAGCAGTACCTTGCCCTTTGGATGTATGGGTCAACCTAGAAAGTGGCACTTTAAAGAGTGTTTGAAGGATCACTTGGCCTTTCTCTGCCCTCTGGGAGTTGTTCCTGGATATGGGCAGAGACACCTGACCTTCTCAAGGGCTCATTGTCCTCTTCTGCCCTCTGCCTTCCTCTCCCACCATTATTACTTATTTCAGTTTTAGTTGACCTTGATATTTGTCTATTACCTTACATTTGTGGATCATTAAATAATGAGAGACCTTGTCCACCAACAATTATTAGAAAATGCAAAACTAATAAAATACTTTAGAACTTAATCAGAGGCCAGAATGGATGGGGGATATAAAAATTACTTTTTTATAACATTCAAACATTTATTTATGAATTTTAATTAAAAACCTTTTAACTAAAATAGAGTGTAATTTAGTAGTAGCTCTTTTACATTAAATTTGTATTAGACACTTTTCTAATTTCATAAATGTAATGCACCTTCAATTAAAACATAGATTTCTCAATTTGATTTTTCTTATGTTTTAATGTATCTATAGCAACAACCAGAGTTATGTCTGTGTCTATATTTGCATTAGATTACTTTTATTTTAAAATATAAATGCTTGCTCAGTTATTAGTTTTGTAATACAATGTCCTCTTCCTTGAATATTTGATTTTTGTAGGTGAGTTAGTTAGATCTATGTTGGAGAATTCTTTAGTTGTCAACTGAAAGTAGGGCTAGTCTTGGTTTTCGGAAATGCTTAAATGTTGTTCCAGCTTATTGTCCCTAAAGCCTGTATTCACAGGGATGACAAATTTGCATTAGTTTCAAAATGAAGAGAGATAACTTTTCCTACATTAAGCTTACAGAGATGTGACTTCTTCTTTTATGTTAACCTTGTTACTAAAATTACAAAGAAGAACTTTGGGAATCTTTGAAATTTGCATTAACAAGGAAATTCTTTCTTTAATTTGCCCAAATTCTATAAATTTTGGAGTCATTAAGAATGGAAATAACCTTAAAAAAACTAAAAATAGAACTACCATATGACCCAGCAATCCCACTACTTGACATATACCCTGAGAAAACCATAATTCAAAAAGGTATATGTATCACAATGTTCATTGCAGCACTATTTACAATAGCCAGGACATGGAAGCAACCTAAATGTCCATCGACAGATGAATAGATAAAGAAGATGTGGCACATATATACAATGGAATATTACTCAGCCATAAAAAGAAACGAAATTGAGTTATTTGTAATGATGTGGATGGACCTAGAGTCTGTCATACAGAGTGAAGTAAGTCAGAAAGAGAAAAACAAATACCGTCTGCTAATGCCCATATATGGAATCTAAAAAAATGGTAAAGATGAACCTAGCGGCAGGGCAGGAATAAAGACACAGATATAGAGAACGGACTTGAGGACACAACGGGGGAAGGGGAAGCTGGGATGAAGTGAGAGAGTAGCATTGACATATAAACACTGCCAAATGTAAAATGGATGGCTAGTGGGAAGCTGCTGCATAACACAGGGGGATCAGCTTGATGCTTTGCAACAATCTAGAGGGGTGGGATAGGGAGGGTGAAAGGGAGATGCAAGAGGGAGGGGATATAAGGATATATGTATACATATAGCCGATTCACTTTGTTGTACAGAAGAAACTAACACAAGTTTGTAAAGTAATTATACTCCAATAAAGATATAAAAAAAGAATGGAAATAAGCAGGCATTCATTAGAACATCTATAAAATGGTACACACAATTTTCTTTATATCACTCTTGATTTGCTATGCCCCAAATATTCATGATAATAAATTATCCACATACATTTCAGTCTCTATTTTAAAATTTCATATGTATTACTCCTAAAAAATTGAGTATCAATTTTGTTTGTTAAATCTCCCCAACGCTATCATTTCTGGGAGGAATCACTACTCTAAAAACAGAAGATTCTCTGCTATTGCTTTATAAGAACTCCTTTGACTTCAAAATTCTGAAAATCATGATATTCTCATAGCTCACGCTTGCTAAGTAAATTCTGGTCCTCCAAATGAACTAGCCTGTCAGGCTTCAGCTGTGACCAGGTGGGGAGGCAGACCAGGGGTGAGAGAGGGCCAAAAGGAAGATGCTGGCACCATCAGCTCTGTTTCAGCTGTTGACATAACCTTTACTTCTTATCAAGCTTTCTACATTTTCATGACGGTTGCAGGAAACAGGACATTCCCAGGAGTCTATGTATGGGACTTGGGACAATCACATACTCTCCACGGCTCTCTACCTCTTTCTGGATTAGGAAAAGCTTCAGCACAAAAAAGAGCTGCCATACTCTGAAGTGAAAACTGAAGGCAGCACTGAGAGTCCCAGATTCAAACATCATACCCCACCTTTGAGAAGACTTTTCTGGCCCTTTCACTCTCTAGGAATCTTTTGCTCTAGTCTTTAGTTCATTCAGCAAAAGATTACTGAAATTTTTTAGCCACCAAAGAAATGCAAGAAAAAATGAAAATGACTAAAATGTAAAAGACTGACAGCACTGTGGTGCTAATGATATGAAGCAACTGGAATGCCTATGAACTGTTTATTTTTCAAATTGTTTTTCATTTATAGGTGTATATGTATCTACTTTTTAATTCACAATAAAATAATTCCAATATTTTAGTCTTAATTATTTATTTATGTTACATTCCTTCTCACCTACTTCCAATTGTATTTATGGTTCATTAAGTAAAAACCAAAATGTACTTGCTGATAAATAATAAAAGTAGAACCCATTACTGTCTGGTGTATTTCTACTAGGTGAAATCCTCAATCTTTAAGCATAATGTTCTAGGAACTTGATTTTCAAAGGTAGTAGAATGTTCTATTTGAGATTTGTGATTGTCTCTCTTTGTCTGGCTAAGCAAATTTGTCAGCTTCATTTTCCTCAAGCTGTTTCCAGTTATACCTTTATAGAAACTCGAGGGTGATCCCTTAGCTTTTCCTTACCATTTGTCAGGAGGCATGGTCTCTAGGTCTACTGAGGGCTATGGAAGAATACGCAAGGATATGGAAGATCTCTTGGATCTTTTCAGCAGGGTGACATGGACATATGTGGCCACTGCCTACACCAGTTTGTCACCACAAACCTTGTCAAGATCAAGCTTCTTGAGCATGAAGAAAAAGAAAAAGAAAAAAAAAACCTTGAGGTCATCATTAATGCTATTTGTAAATTTTTCTCATTTTCCTTCCAGGTCTTGATGTCAGGTACAGTACTGTAATTTTCTTTTGCCAATGATATGAGCAGAAGTGATCACCTCTTGGGGAAAGCTGTAAGAGTCAATGTGTAATTCACATGCTCTCTCTATTTGCCATGGTGATCAGTAATATTCTAAATAGAGGCTCTTTTGTCAGCCTGGTTCCCAGCATGAGGACAGGGCTGAACATAGCCCCCAGTTGACCCATTGATGGACATGCAGCATGAACAATAAATTTAAACCTTTGATGTTTTAGGCCACTGAGTGTTCTTTGTTTTTGTTACTGCAGCATAACCTAGCTCATCCTGAACTTTTCAGATGGGTCAAATAATTAGTCTTTGAAAGACCAATCTTATTAACATGCCCCAAACAATAGGGCTTCATACAACAGAGAGCACAGTCATCCCCAGGAGACAAATGGACCTGGAAAGACACCTGATGATTCAGAATCCTGGGGCACAGAGGGAAAAACATCCTTCCTTGCCCTGCCATTCTTTGCCAAACTCCTGAGCCCAAGTGAAGCATGGTTCAGTGATTCACAGTGTGAGTAAAGTCACAGAGAATCAATAAACCATTTCATTTCATATCAGAAGTCCAACAGTCTTTCCAGTTGTCCATGGATGAGAGCTTTGAGGGTTTAGTGGAGTTTTCTGGTGAATCATAGTTGCTTATTCTAATTTGGACTTGAGACTATTTAGGTGTTTCCTACTGCTTGTGATAACAAATGGCTCTGATTCACTGTACAGGGAGTTGTATAAGTAATAGATGCAGGTGCTGTTAATACTTGTGGCCCTGGTCAGTTCTTTATAAGTCTTCTACTCTTATTTGTTATTTTTAACATTAGGAATCTAAATCTAGAAAAGTTAAGTGACTATGTCACAGCTATACAGCAAATAAGTGGCAGAGTCTGGCCTGGAATCCAAGCCCCATGTCACAATTACAGTATTCTTAACACACACTAGATGGTATGTTTGCTTGGAACCAGAACAGAAAGAGAGGTTGGGTGGTTCTTTTTATTTTTTCAAATTGAAGTATAGTTGATTTACAATATTATATTAATTTCAGGGGTACAACATAGTGATTCAATATTTTATAGATTATACTCCCTTTAAATTATTACAAAATAATGGTTATATTTTCCTATTTTGTACAATATAACCTTTAATTTATTTTATACATAGTAATTTGTATCTCTTAATTCCCTACCCTCTCCCCACTGGTAACCATTAGTTTGCTCTCTATATCTGTGAGTCTGTTTCTGTTTTGTTATATGAATTCCTTTGTTTTATCTTTTAGATTCCACATACAAGTGATAATGTAGAGGATTTGTCTTTCTCTGTCTGACTTATTTCACTAAGCATAATATTCTCTGGGTTCATCCATGTTGTTTCAAATGGCAGAATTTCATTTTCTTTAATGGCTGAGTTATATTCCATTGTATATATGTATTGTGTATATATATATATGTGTGTATATATATATATGTGTATATATATTATACATATCACATCTTCTTTATCCATTCATATGTTGATGGACATGTAGATCGCTTCCATATCTTGGCAATTGTAAATAATGCTGCTATGAACATTGGGGTGCACATATATTTTCAAATTATTGTTTTGTTTTTTTCAGATATATGCCCAGGAGTGGGATTGCTGAATCATATGGTAGTTCTATCTTTACTTTTTTGAGGAAGCTCCATTCTGTTTCCCATACTGGCTGAACTGATTTACATTTCCACTGTTATTAGTAGACTTTTTAACAATAGCCATTGTGACATGTGTGAAGTGATATCTCATTGTGGTTTGATTTGCATTTCTCTGATGATTAGCGATGTTGAGCATCTTTTCATGTGCCTGTCAGTCATCTGTATATCTTCATTGGAAAAATGTCTATTCAGGTTCTCTGCCCATTTTTTAATCAGGCTTTTTGTTTTTTTATGTAGAGTTATATGAGCTGTTTATATATTTTGGATATCAATCCTTATTGTTCATACGATTGGCAAATATTTTCTCCCATTCAGTAGGTTATCGTTTTTTGTCCATGGTTTTCTTGGCTGTACAAAAGCTTTTAAGTTTTAATTAGGTCCCATTTGTTTATTTTTGCTTTTGTTTCTTTTGCCATAGGAGATAAACCCCCCCAAAAAATATTGCTTTGATTTATGTCAGAGAGAGTTCTGCCTCTGTTCTCTTCTTGGCATTTTATGGTTTTAGGTATTACTTTTATTTCTTTAATCCATTTTGAGTTTATTTTTATTTATCATGTAAGAAAATGTTCTAATTTTCTTCTTTTACATGTAGCTGCCCAATTTTCCTAGCTCTACTTATTGAAGAGACTGTCTTTTCTTTATTGTGTATTCTTGCCTACTTTGTTATAGATTAATTGACAATAAGTGTGTGAGTTTATTTCACAGCTCTTTATTCTGTTCCAATGATTTATGTGTCTGTTTTTGTGTCAGTACCATGTTGTTTTGATTATTGTCACTTTGTAGTACAGTCTAAAGCCAGGGAGCATGATACCTCCACCTTTGTTCTTTTTCCCCAAGATTGCTTTAGCAATTTGAGGTGTTTTGTGGTTCCATATACATTTTAGGATTTTTTGTTCTAGTTCTATGAAAAATGTCTTGAGTATTTGGATAGAGATTACAATAAATCTGTAGATTACTTTGAGTACTATGGACATCTTAAGAATATTAATTCTTCCAGTCCAAGAGTATGAGATATCTTTCCATTTCTTTGTATCATCTTCAACTTCCTTCATCAATGTTTTATAGTTTTCAGAGTATAGGTCTTTCACCTCCTTGGTTAAGTTAATTCCAAGGTACTTTATTCTTTTTGATGTGATTTTTAAACAGGATTGTTTTCTTGCTTTCTCTTTCTTATAGTTCATTAATAGTGTATAGAAAAGCAACAGATTTCTGTATGTTAATCTTGCATCCTGCAATTTCAAATAATTCATTTATTAGTTGTAATAATTTTTTGGTGGTGACTTTAGGATTTTCTATATATAGTATCATGTCATCTGCAAGTAGTGACAGTTTTACTTCTTCCCTTTCAATTTTGATGTATTTTTTTCTTGTCTGATTGCTGTGGCTAAGACCTCTGATTCCATGCTAAAGAGAAGTGGTGAGACTGAGCATTCTTGTCTTCTCTGATTTTAGAGGAAAGGCTTTCAGCCTTTCACCATTGAGTACGGTGTTAGCTGTGGTTTTTTCATAAATGGCCTTTATTATGTTGAGACATGTTCCCTCTATACCAACTTTGATGAGAGTTTTTATCATGAATTGATATTGAATTTCATCAAATGTTTTTCTGCATCTATTGAGATGATCATGTGACTGTTATCCTTCTTCTTATTAATGTGGTATATCACATTGATTGATTTGCAGATACTAATATTTTGTTGAGGATTTTTGCATCTCCATTCTTCAGAGATATTGGCCTATAAACGTCTTTTTTGAAGTGTCTTTGGTTTTGGTAATGTTGGCTTCATAGAATGAATTTGGGAATGTTCCTTCCTCTTCACATTTTTGGAATGGTTTGAGAAGGGTAGGTATTATCTCTTCTGTATATGTTTGGTAGAATTGACCTGTGAAGCTATCTGGTACTGCACTTTTATTTTTTGGGAATTTTTAAATTATAAATTCAATTTCACTACTAGTGTTTGGTCTGGTCAGACTGTCTGTTTCTTCCTGATTCAGTCTTGGAAAGTTGTGTGTTTTTAGAAATTTGTCCATTTCTTCTAGGTTGTCCAATTTTTTGGCATATGATTTTTTGTATCTCTGTGATATCAGTTGTTAGTTCCCTTCTTACAGTTCTTATTTTGCTTCTCTGTGTCCTCTCTCTTTTTCCCTTGAGACTGGCTAAAGGTTTATCAACTTTGTTTATGTTTTCAAAAAAGCAGTTCTTTGTTTTACTGAGCTCTTCTACTGTTTTGTGGGTCTCTATTTTATTTATTTTCTCTCTGATCTTTATTTTTTCCTTCCTTCTGCTGACTTTGGGCTTTGTTTGCTCTTCTTTTTCTAATTTATTCACAAGGGAGGTTAGGTTTTTTACTTGAGGTTTTCCTTGTTTTTTGAAGAAAGCTTGTATTGCTAAAAACATCCCTCTTAGGAATGCTTTTGCTGCATCCCACAGATTTTGGAAAGTTTTGTTTCCATTTTCATTTGTCTGAAGGTATTTTCTGATTTCCTCTTTGATTTCTTCATTGACCTTTTGGTTTTTGAGTAGTGTGCTATTTAGTCTCCACGTATTTGTGTTTTTCTCATTTTTCTTCTAATAATTGATTTCTAGGTTCATACCATTGCTGTTGGAAAAAAAATCTTCATATAATTTCTTTCCTCTTAAATTTGTTGAGATTTGTCTTTTGGCCTAGCAAGTCATCTATCCTGAAGAATGTTCCATGTGTACTTGAAAAGAATGTGTATTCTGCTGTTTTTTGGAAGGACTATGCTGTAGATCTCTGTTAAGTCCAACTGGTCTAATGTGCCATTTAAGAGCACTGCTTCCTTAATGATTTTTTTTTTTTTTGTCTGAATGATCTGTCCATTGATGTAAGTGGGGTGTTAAAGTCCCATACTATTTTTGTGTTATTGTCAATTTCTCTCTTTCTGTCTTTTAATATTTTACATATTTAGGTGCTCCTATATTAGGTGTATATGTATAAAGGTGTGTTATATGTTCTTGTATTGATCCCATTATCAGTATGTAATGTGTTTATTTGTCTTTTATTATAGACTTTGTTTTAAAGTCTATTTTGTCTGATATGTGTATTGCTTGTTCCATTTTCTTGTCATTTTCATTTTCATGAAATATCCTTTTTCATCCCCTAACTTTCAGTCTGTGTGTGTCTTTAGCTCTGAAGTGAATCTCCTATAGGCAGCATGTAGACGGGTCTTGCTTTTTTATTCAATCAGTCACCCTATGACTTTTGATTGGAGCATTTAGTCCATTGACATCTAAAGTGATTATTGATAGATAGGTACTTATTACCATTTTGTTCCTTGTTTTCTGGTTGTTTTTGTAGTTTTCTATTCTTTTCCCTTTCTTTTAGTTTCTTCCCTGTGGTTTGATGTTTGCTTTAGTGATATGCTTGCGTTCTTTTCTCTGTAGTCCTTGTGTATCTATTGTAGGTTTTTGATTTGTGGTTACCATGGGGTTAATATATGTTGATCTATAATTATATCTACTTGTTTTAAATATGTATCATTTAAGTTCAAACACATTCCAAAAAAATCTACATTTTTTTATGCCTGTCCCTTACATTTTGTGTTTTTGATGTCATATTTTACATATTCCTGTTTATTTCTTTACTGATTATTGTGGTTTTAGTCGATTTTACACATTTTTGTCTCTTAATCTTTATACTAGTTTATTTAAGAGGTTGATCCTCAACTTTTACTATATACTTGCCCTTACTAGTGGTATGTTTTCTTTCTTAGAGATGCTTCCTTTTTGTTATAGCCTTTTCTTTTACACTTAGAAAAGACTTTTTAACATTTTTTAGGTTAGGTTTAGTATTGATGAACACTTAGTTTTTGCTGTCTGAGATGTTCTTTATCTCTCCTTCAATTCTGAATGATAATCTTGCTGGGAAGATTATCCTAGGTTGCAGGTATTTCCCATTCAGCACTTTGGATATATCATACCATTTCCTTTTGGCTTGCAAAGTTTCTGCAGAAAAATCAGCTGATAGCTTTATGGGGGTCACCTTGTATATGATTCTTTGTTTTTCTCTGGCTGCCTTTAAAATCCTCTCTTTATGTTTAACTTTTGCTGTTTTAATTATGACTCAGTGTGGGTCTCTGTTGGTTCATCTTGTTTGGTATCCTCTGTGCTTTCTGTGCCTGGATATGTTTCCTTCTTCAGGTTCAGAAAGTTTTCAGCCATAATTTCATCAAATACAGTTTTGACCCCTGCCTCTCTTGCTCTCCTTCTTCTGGTAATGTTATAATGCAAATGTTGGTTCACTTAATGTTGTCATAGAAGTCCCTAAAACTGTTCTCATTTTTTTAAAATTTGTTTTCGTTTTTGCTGTTCTGATTGGTTGATTTCATTATTCTATCCTCCAGATCACTTATGCATTCTTCTGCATCACCTAGTCTGCTGTTAGATTCTTCTAGTGTTTTTTTGTTTTTTTTTTTCATTTTAGTTATGGGCACGAACCCGTGTCCCCTGCATCGGCAGGCAGACTCTCAACCACTGTGCCACCAGGGAAGCCCCTGGGGTGTTCTTTTTTATATTTCCTGAGTTTTTGTTAACTTTCTTACTATGTTTATCTGTTCTTTTCCTTAATTCAGTTAGCATTCATATTAGTAATGTTTTGAACTTTTTGTTTTTTTCCACCTCCCCATATCCTCAAGTCCATTCTCTAGTAGGTCTGCATTTTTATTCCCATCTTGGCCCTAGGTGATTCATTACCATTTTTTTTTGTTTTTTAGATACCATATATATGTGTTAGCACATGGTATTTGTTTTTCTCGTTCTGACTTACTTCACTTTGTATGACAGACTCTAGGTCCATTCACCTCACTACAAATAACTCAGTTTCGTTTCTTTTTATGGCTGAGTAATATTCCATTGTATAAATGTGTAACATCTTCTTTATCCATTCATCTGTTGATGGACACTTAGGTTGCTTCCATGTCCTGGCTATTGTAAACAGAGCTGCAATGAGCATTGTGGTACATGACTCTTTCTGAATTATGGTATTCTCAGGGTATATGCTCAGTAGTGGGATTGCTGGGTCATATGGTAGTTCTATTTGTAGTTTTTTAAGGAACCTCCATACTGTTCTCCACAGTGGCTGTATCAATTTACATTCCCACCAACAGTGCAAGAGGGTTCCCTTTTCTCCACACCCTCTCCAGCACTTATTTTTTGTAGATTTTTTGATGATGGCCATTCTGACCAGTGTGAGATGATATCTCATTGTAGTTTTGATTTGCATTTCTCTAATGATTATTGATGTTGAGCATGCTTTCATGTGTTTGTTGGCAATCTGTATATCTTCTTTGGAGAAATGTCTATTTAGGTCTTCTGCCCATTTTTGGATTGGGTTGTTTTGTTTTTTTGATATTGAGCTGCATGAGCTGCTTGTAAATTTTGGAGATTAATCCCCTGTCATTTACTTTATTTGCAAATATTTTCCCCATTCTGAGTCTGTCTTTTCATCTTCTTTATGTTTTCCTTTGCTGTGCAAAAGCTTTGAAGTTTCATTAGGTCCCATTTGTTTATTTTTGTTTTTATTTCCATTTCTCTAGGAGGTGGGTCATAAAGGATCTTGCTGTGATGTATGTCATAGAGTGTTCTGCCTATATTTTCCTCTAAGTGTTTTATAGCATCTGACCTTACATTTAGATCTTTAATCCATTTTGAGTTTATTTTTGTTTATGGTGTTAGGGAGTGTTCTAATTTTATTCTTTCATATGTAGCTGTCCAGTTTTACCAACACCACTTATTGAAGATGCTGTCTTTTCTCCATTGTATATTCTTGCCTCCTTTATCAAAGATAAGGAGACCATATGTGTGTGGGTTTATCTATGGGATTTCTAACCTTTTCCATTGATCTATATTTCTGTTTTTGTGCCAGTACCATACTGTCTTGATTACTGTAGCTTTGTAGTATAGTCTGAAGTCAGAGAGCCTGATTCTTCCAGCTCCATTTTTTTCCCCAGATTGCTTTGGCTATTCGGGGTCTTCTGCATTTCCATACAAATTGTGAATTTTTTTGTTCTAGTTCTGTGAAAAATGCCGTTGGTAGATTGATAGAGATTGCATTGAATCTGTAGATTGCTTTGGGTAGTAGAGTCATTTTCACAACGTTGATTCTTCCAATCCAAGAACATGGTATATCTCTCCATCTGTTTGTATCATCTTTAATTTCTTTCATCATTGTCTTATAGTTTTCTGCATACAGGTCTTTTGTCTCCTTAGGTAGGTTTATTCCTAGATATTTTATTCTTTTGGTTGCAGTGGTAAATGGGAGTGTTTTCTTTATTTCACTTTCAGGTTTCTCATCATTAGTGTATAGGAATGCCAGAGATTTCTGTGCATTAATTTTGTATCCTGCTACTTTACCAAATTCATTGATTATCCCTAGTAGTTTTCAGATAGCATCTTTAGGATTCTCTATGTATAGCATCATGTCATCTGCAGACAGTGCCAGCTTTTTTTCTTTTCCAATTTGGATTCTTCTCCCTTTTTTTCTTGATGAGTCTGGCTAATGTTTTATCAATTTTTTTTTAATCTTCTCAAGGAACCAGCTTTTAATTTTATTGACATTTGTTATTGTTTCTGTCATTTCTTTTTCATTTATATCTGATATGATCTTTCTGATTTCTTTACTTCTGCTAACTTTGTTTGTTTGTTTGTTTGTTGTTGTTGTTGTTCCTCTTTCTTTAATTGCTTTAGGTGTAAAGTTAGGTTGTTTATTTGAGATGTTTCTTGTTTCTTAAGGTAGGATTTTATAGCTATAAACTTCTCTGTTAGAACTGCTTTTGCTGTATCCCATAGGTTTTGGGTCATCGTGTCTCCATTGTCATTTGTTTCCAGGTAATTTTTGATTTCCTCTTTGATTTCTTCAGTGATCTCTTTGTTATTAAGTAGTGTATTGTTTAGCCTCCATGTGTTTGTAGTTTTTTCAGATTTTTTCCTGTAATTGATATCTCGTCTCATAACGTTGTGGTTGGAAAAGATACTTGATCTGATTTCAGTTTTCTTAAATTTACCAAGGGTTGACTTGTGACCCAAGATATGATCTATCCTGGAGAACATACCATGAGCACTTGAGAAGAAAGTGTATTCTGTTGTTTTTGGATGGAATGTCCTATAAATTTCAATTGAGTCCATCTTCTTTCATGTATCATTTAAGCCTTGTGTTTCCTTATTTATTTGCATTTTGGTTGATTTGTCCATTGGTGAAAGTGGGGTTTTAAAGTCTCCTAATATGATTGTTTTACCATTGATTTTCCCTTTTATGGCTGTTAGTATTTGCCTTATGTATTCAGGTGCTCCTATGTTGGGTGCATAAATATTTACAATTGTTATATCTTCTTCTTGGATTGAATTCTTGATCATTATGTAGTGTCCTTGTTTGTCTCTTATAATAGTCTTTGTTTTAAAGTCTATTTTGTCTGATATGATAATTGCTAATCCAGCTTTCTTTTGATTTCCATTTGCATAGAATATCTTTTTCCATCCCCTCACTTTCAGTCTGTAGGTGTCCCTAGGTCTGAAGTGAGTCTCTTGTAGACAACATATATATGGGTCTTGTTTTTGTATCCATTCAGCCAGTCTATGTCGTTTGGTAGGAGCATTTAATCCATTTATATATAAAGCAATTATCTATATGTATATTCCTATTACCATTTTCTTAATTGTTTTGGGTTTGTTATTGTACGTCTTTTCCTTCTCTTGTGTTTCCTTCCTAGAGAATTTCCTTTAGCATTTGTTGTACAGCTGGTTTGGTGGTGCTGAATTCTCTCAGCTTTTGCTTGTCTGTAAAGCTTTTAATTTCTCCATCAAATCTGAACGAGATCTTTGCTGGGTAGAGTAATCTTTGTTGTAGGTTTTTCCCCTTCATTACTTTAAATATGTCCTGCCACTCCCTTCTGGCTTGCAGAGTTTCTGCTGAAAGATCAGCTGTTAACCTTATGGGGATTCCCTTGTATGTTATTTGTTGTTTTGTTGCTTTTATTATATTTTCTTTGTATTTAATTTTTCATAGTTTGATTAATATGTGTCTTTGCATGTTTCCCCTTGGATTTAGCCTGTATGGGACTCTCTCTGCTTCCTGGACTTAATTAACTATTTCCTTTCCCATATTAAAGAAGTTTTCATCTATAATCTCTTCAAATATTTTCTCAATCCCTTTCTTTTTCTCTTCTTCTTCTGGGACCCCTATAATTAGAATGTTGTTTCATTTGATGTTGTCCTAGGGGTCTCTGAGGCTCTTCTCATTTCTTTTCATTCTTTTTTTCTTTATTCTGCTCTGCAGTAATTATTTTTACTATTTTATCTTCCAGGTCACTTATCCATTTTTCTGCCTCAGTCATTCTGCTATTGTTCCCTTCTAGAGAATTTTTAATTTCATTTATTGTGTTGATCATCACTGTTTTATTTGCTCTTTAGTTCTTCTAGGTCCTTGTTAAATGTTTGTTTTATTTCCTCCATTCTATTTCCAAGATTTTGGATCATCTTTACTATCATTATTCTGAATTCATTTTCAGGTAGACTGCCTATTTCCTCTTCACTTGTTAGGGCTGGTGGGTTTTTCCCTTGCTCCTTCATCTGCTGTGTGTTTTTCTGTCTTCTCATTTTGTGTAACTTACTGTGTTTAGGGTCTGCTTTTTGGACGCTGCAGGTTTGTAGTTCCCAGGTTTTTTGGTTTTGCCCTCAGTGGCGAAGGTTGGTTCAGTGGGTTGTGTAAGCTTTCTGTTGGAGGAGACTAGTGCCTGTGCTCTGGTGGATGAGGCTGGATCTTGTCCTTCTGGTAGGCAGGTCCATGTCTGGTGGTGTGTTTGGGGGTGTCTGTGGCCTTATTATTATTTTAGACAGCCTCTCTGCTAATGGGTGGCATTATTTTCCTGTCTTGCTAGTTGTTTGGCATATGGTGTCCAGCTCAGTAGCTTTCTGGTCATTGAGTGGAGCTGGGTCTTGGTGCTGAGATGGAGATCTCTGGGAGATTTTCACCATTTGATATTACATGGAGCTTGGAGGTCTCTGGTGGACCAATGTCCTGAAGTTGGCTCTCCCACCTCAGAGGCACAGCCATGACACCTGGCTGGAGCACCAAGAGCCTGTCATCCATATGGCTCAGAATAAAAGGGAGAAAAAAAAGAAAGAAGAAAAAATTAAATTAAATTAAAAAGTTATTAAAATAAAAAAATCGTTATTAAAATAGTTTTTTAAAGTAATAAAAAATAGAAAAAGAAACGAGGAAAGAATAGAGCAACCTAACAAAAAAACAAAGCCACTAATGATAACAAGTGCACAAAACTATACAAAACAAACAAACCAAAAACAAACAACAACCAAAAAAAAACGTACTAACTGAACCCTAGGACAAATGCTAAAAGCAAAGCTATACAAACAATATCACACACAGAAGCATACATATACACACTCACATAAAGAGAAAAAGGGGAAAAAAAAAATATATCTTTGCTCCCAATGTCCACCTCCTCAATTTGCGATGATTCATTGTCTATTCAGGTATTCCACAGATGCAGGGTACATCAAGTTGATTGTGGAGATTTAATCTGCTGCTCCTGAGGCTGCTGGGAGAAATTTCCCTTTCCTTCTTTGTTCGCACAGCTCCTGGGGTTCAGCTTTGTATTTGGCGCCGCCTCTGCGTGTAGGTCGTCTGAGGGCAACTGTTCTTTGCTCAGACACGGTGGGGTTAAAGGAGAAGCTGATTTGGGGGCTCTGGCTCACTCAGGCTGCAGTGAGGGTGGGGTACAGAGTGCGGGGTGAACCTGTGGAAACAGCCCAGTGTGACGTTGCACCAGCCTGAGGTGCACCGTGTGTTCTCCTGGGGAAGTTGTCCCTGGATCATGGGACCCTGGCAGTGGTGGGCTGCACAGGCTCCCAGGAGGGGAGGTGCGGAGAGTGACCTGTGCTTGCACCCAGGCTTCTTGGTGGCTGCAGCAGCAGCCTTAGTGTCCCATGCCCGTCTCTGTGGTCTGCACTGATAGCCGCAGCTCGCGCCTATCTCTGGAGCTCCTTTAGTGGCACACTTAATCCCCTCTCCTCGTGCACCAGGAAACAAAGAGGCAAGAAAAAGTCTCTTGCCGCTTCGGCTGGTCCAGACTTTTTCCCAGACTCCCTCCTGGCTAGCTGTGGCACACTAGCCCCCTTCAGGCTGTGTTCAGGCAGCCAACCCCAGTCCTCTCCCTGGGATCTGACCTCCGAAACCAGAGCCTCATCTCCCATCCCCCACCCGTCCCAGAGGGTGAGTAGACAAGCCTCTCAGGCTGGTTAGTGGTGGTTGGCACCGATCCTCTATGCGGGAATCGCTCCTCTTTGCCCTCCGCACCCCTGTTGCTGTGCTGTCCTCCGTGGCTCTGAAGCTTCCCCCCTCTGCCACCCGCAGTCTCTGCCCGCAAAGGGGCTTCCTAGTGTGTGGAAACCTTTCCTCCTTCACAGCTCCCCCCACTGGTGCAGGTCCCGTCCCTATTCTTTTGTCTTTGTCTTTTCTTTTTTCTTTTGCCCTACCCTTTGGGAGGTCTGAGGTCTTCTGCCAGCATTCAGTAGGTGTTGCGTAGGAGTTGTTCCACATGTAGATATATTTCTGATGTATCTGTGGGGAGGAAGGTGATCTCCATGTCTTGAAGCTCCTCTCACTTTGAACCCTTTATCTGGTAAATTATTTATTTCTGTTTAATTAGTTGTTTTTTTCAGGGGCTTTCTCTTGTTTTTTTCGATTGAAACAAAGTCCACTGTCAACTCATTTGGCTTAACTTTCTCTGTGTCTATGGAATTAGATGAAACAGTTACCTATTGTGGTGTTGAAGCAGTGTCCTTATGTGAGAGCATCCCTACACAGTCTGTGTGTGCCCAGTTGCTTTGATGGGAGAGCTGGATCTGAAGTGAACATAAGTCAGGTCTTTCCCCAGGTTGTGCTAGCAGCTATCACTTTGGTAAGAGATGGGGTTGGAGATTGAGTAAGGGGGGCAGTGCTAGAGCCAGAGCCAGGTGCAAGCCAGGGCTTCTCCTCTGCTCAGTGGCCAGAACCAGCCTAGTGGGGATGAGGATGAGTCCCAAGTTGCTGGAGCAGAAGCTCTGAGGGTCAGGTCTGAGCTGGCTCTATTCCCTTTAAGCTCTCTCCCCATCCCAGCATCAGCACCCTGGTCCTAGAAGGGAACAGTGCTGGGGCAAAAGGGGCTGGTGTGGGCACTTGGTATGAATCTGGGTGTGGGCTGTGGTGGCCCCAGCTGCAGTCAGATTCCCAGACTCTTTCCCAGTGCTACCTCCATAACCCCCAGTAATGGCTGCTCCTTCTCTGCTCAGATGTTGCTCTGGTTCTGAGCTGCTTTTGTCCCTTTCAACAGAGTTTTCCCTTGGCAGTGGCAGCCCTTGCCTTAGTGTGGAGCTGTGTCATGAAGCAAGTGGGTCTGGAGTGGACAAGTGGCTCAGGCTGAAGCACGTGTTGGAACAATTGCAGGAAACAAGCCAGCATCCCATTCAGTTTCAATCTGCCCTCTCTGCCCTGTTTTGGGAATAAGCAAACGAGTGTGCACTCCTTATGAGTTGTCAGACTTCCCACAACCTTCCTGTTAGTCCTCTTGGCTGTCCAACTAGCTAAGGGTACTCATCTTCCTGGTGTTGGACTTCAGGGCTTAGGTGACCATATGTGGCTTGAACTGCTCACTCCCCAGGTGGGATCTCCACCAATGTATTCTCCTTCCTCTTCTGAGTCCTCTCCCAAGGGCAAACGTCCCAACCTGATCACTTCTCTCCCCTTGCTACCTGATTCTGTGTGGATCTTTCTTACAGCCTTGGTTGTACAAGTGTTTTTCTGCCAGTTTCCAATTAGTTTTCAGTGGAAATTTCTCCATGTGTAGATGAGTTTTTGATGTGTTCATGGGGGGTAGGTGAGTTCCACATCCTCCTACTGCACCATCTCCTAGTAAGGGTGGGTCATTCTTGCTCTTGGTTCCCAAAACACCTTCTGCAAGTGATCTCTGAATGGGTAATGAGGGCTGTTTACACTAGTGCCTGTTTGGGACCCTTAACTAAGAGAAAAAGCTAGATAGTTTGGGCACTGTGGAGAGAAGATAGATTAGAGAAGAGAAAGCCATTGAGTTTACAACTCAGAATTTATCAGCTATAGAATAAAAGAGTTATCTCAGCCACTGCTGGTTATCACTGGGGAAACCATGCTGGAATGGAGAGCAAGATGAGGTCAGGAGCCTCCCAGTAGATTACAAGCATGAGGTCAGCTCTCAGGTCTCAAGAGAACTGCTGTAAATGATGAATGCCTCATAGTCACTGACATGGATAAAAAGAAAATTTGGCTGGCTTCCCCTGTGCTTATCAGTGAGTTTGTATGTCAGAAGCTGGCTGAAAAGGGGGGAGTAGATGAGGAGGAGAGTTACTGAGATCACCCCTGAGGGAGATGGCACCAGGTAGCCCAATGCCTCTCAGGGTCTTCTCTCTTCCACCCTTCCAAAAAGTTTGGCCTCTCACCAGAAATCTGGTTTCTCTTTTCCCCTGTGTTTTTTCTCAGAGGGTAAGATTACAAAGTTTGGAAGTCATCAAAAGTAGAAGGGATTAATGCGTATGGTGTACAAGATCATTTGTCTCAGCCAAACAGTTCTTGCCTATAACGTAGGATTTCCTGACTCAGGCACGGATTGTATTCGTGTATATGCATGTGCATGTATCTACTTTTTAATTAACCTAATTCAGAATAAAATAATTTCAGCAATTGCTTTGTATTATTTATGTAAGTATTTATGTCACTTTTCTTCTCACCTACTTCCAATTATATTTATGGTCCAGTGAGTAAAAACCAGAATGTACACTCTCTGCTAAATGATGAAAGTCAAACCAGTTACTGTTTGGTATAGACCATGTATATTCTTATTACTGGACTGCTTTTACTCTCTGAAGTCAAATCCCTCCCACAGGAATCTAATGCTGGGCGAGGGTTTAAGGCATTTGAACATCAGCAAAGTGATGAAAGAATTAGATGAAAACAGGGAACTTCCCAAGCAGTGAGAGGCTGCCTGGTTTCCCACATAGCCCCTCTGTCACACTTATCTCTGGAAGCCTTTATAATAATAACTGTCACTTTAACCACAAACATCGTCCAGCCACGGAGCCTGACTTTTCCCAAGGAAGGTGACCTATTTCACAACCTTGAACTTTTTTAACAAAGTTCACAACCTCAGGTTTTCTCAAGATAGGTTAGATTGAGACTGAAAGAACTAAATTGCACCATGTAATAAAATAAAAGGAATTTTTATAGTTTTCATAGACAACCCATGAGGGAAGAGGGGGCACAGTTCATGAAATGAGGGGAAGATAGGATTATTAGAGGGGTCTGGGGCCCCAAGGGTGAGAGATGGATAATTCAGGATGTGAGAATGGTTTGTGCATTTTTAAGAACATAGCTGGCTTATACCGATGTTAAGATGTTTTCTGTTCTGTGTTCCATGATTTCTCCTCTCCTACCATTATCCTCACTCTTTGATACAATTCTAGTACATAAATCCTGCCTCTTATGAGTGACATATTGAGGAAATCGATTAAGTAGATCAGCATTTGGGTCAACATGGGAGAGAATCAAATGGCAGCTGGGGGCCATGAGATAATAGAGTTCGAGAATACATCAGAAGAAGAACATTGGGACAAAAGATGACTAGAAGAAAGATACCCTAATCCACCTCCTGCCCATCTACCATTGTCATGGAGGAATCTTCAAATATATGGAAGATGGGGATAAAGGAATTTGAGTTTGGGACATCCTTTTAAAAGTTGTGGATTTGGACATCCTTTTAAAATATTGTGCTACAGGATAACTTCTTGAAGTCTGGCAAAGTTAGGGGATATCCAAGAGGTGATATCAGCTTTATTTTTGTGTTAAGCCATCATTTTCTTTATTTTTGAAGACACAGAATGCACACATATATAAAATAAACACAGTATAAAATAAACTCTGTTGGTTATGCTTGCAAACAAAGACCATCTAGTGAACTACTTTTGGTAATTCACTTACCTTATATATTTCAAATTCACCTGGATGTTCCGCAAAATGTCAGTTTAGGTATGGATACTGTGGGCTTCTGGCTTCTCAGTTTTTTATTTGCATTTTTTTTTGTTTTTATTGTTAGAGCAAGAACCAAACCTAGTGAATTTTACAAACAACCTGGTTCATTTTTGGGATTTGTGGATGAGTAATAAAAATGTCTGGGTTAGTTAATTCCAGCTAAAATACCCCAGCTTATCTCCAAATTGTTTGAGATCCCACAAATCACTCAACGAAACTTAAACAACTTGGGGAAGAATGCTAGAGCTTCAGGGCTGGAGAACTGGGCGCAGCAAATGTAGTCATTAGGGACTTTGGCTTTATAGTCAAGTAGGTCATGGTTCAAATCCTAGTTCTTACTAATCGTGTTAATTATGTTGTTTACCTCTGAGTCCCAGTTTCTTCATCTGTAAAGAAGGGTAAGGATGCCTAGGTTGGTCTTGAGAATGTAATGAAATACATTTGGCACATTCCCTAGCTTATGGAATGCACTCAACAATAGTAGCTCTTCTTTGATTATTGATAATGTAATTATTGTGATTTAATTCATGCTCCTCATTTCAAAGTAAGAAAATTTAGGCCCATGCTGGCTTGACGAAGGGTACATAGTTAATTAGTTAGAGTCAGAGCTGGCATTAGATATCCCAAGCTTGAATCCAGCTTTCACTCAATTACTTTGTGAAACTTCTCACAGCGGTTGCCAAGCAATGATTCAGTTCTACCTTGCACATCTGTATGCTTACCCGGGAGATAAGATGATGCAGACAGACGTGGCCAAGTGGGTCTGTGAGCAGTGGATGAACAGGCACATGTGCTGGTGGGCTCACTGGGGAGCCTTTCTTTTTGCCTTTCTGATTCTGCCCTTCCTGTTGAAACCAAACGCTCTCACCTGGAAACTATGCATCACCCTTGGACATGATGTTCATCCCACACTCTCTGTGGCCGAGAGGCTGTTTACCTTCCTCAGACCTCTACCTAGTGCTTTGTAATGAAAGAGAACATCCATTACTGTGATGTAGTGGAAAGAACAGTGAGATGAGTTCTGGTATAGACATTCTCCAATGGTTTGTTTTTCTAAAAACTGAGGGGATTGGATTACGACATCTCTCTTAAACAAGAATGTATGAATTTATGAAAAGGAAGAAGTGAAGACATGCTAAGTATACAGAACAGATCTATTTAAACTGCTGTTTGATATTTCCTTGTTTTACTAAAATGGGGAAAGGCAGTGTAGTGATTTTTTTAAACAAATAGAAATTTGTTATATTGAGGTGAATTTCAAAATTCTATTAAATACATGATTTTTGGCCAGCCTTTAAAAGATAATAGGTATAAGTATATCTTTTTTTTTTGGTAGATTTTTGTGTAGCAAGTAAATAATTTCCTGCATAAAATGAAGGTGCTAGCCCTTCTCTTTAGGCCAGGATTTCTTAACCCCAGCATGATTGAAATTTTGGGCCAGATAATTCTTTGTTGTGGATGCTATCCTGTGCATTGTAGGATATTTGGCAGCATCCCTCTCCTCTGCCCACTAGACATCAGTAGCACATCTCCCCACCCCCAGCTGTGACAACCAAAAATGTATCAGATACTACCAAATATCCCAGGGCAGGGGATACATGTACCCCAGGGCAAGGGATACATGTACCCCTTGGCAGAGAAGCACTGCTTTAAGTACATGTATATGGTTATTTGAATGGAACGCTTTTCTTTGCCCTAAATCAATGTATTTTTCAGTTGTATTAGTCAGGGTTATAGTAACAAACTCCACATGTCAATAGCTTAATGGAACAAATTTATTTCTTGTTCCAAGGCAGTTGTCCCCCACGTGGTGATTGAACGGCCCATGTTGCCTCCATGTGAGTTCCCTCATCACAACACGAGGCCTCTGTGATTGTGGAGACAAAAACACACAGAGAACTCACACCAGCTCTTATATGCTTTGGCCCAGAAGTGACACATCTGCCATCCATCCACAGGTCATGATAAGATCTAGTCACATGGCTCTTCCCAACTGCAAGGGGCCTGCAGAATATCAGGAAGCATATGGACCATTTCGTGAACATTGTGTACCATACCAAACATTCACAGCTTGGAGAGTTGGCTGCAGATGGCAGAAGCTCAGAGGGAATTTTCCATTTAACTGTTATCTTTCACCTTGGGAGAGGCCAGTCATAGCTAGAACAGAGAATGTCCTCAAATTCTTCTGCATGTTATTTTTTATTCTTTATTAAATAAGTGCTAATGCTTCATCGTGGTGATATTTTATTAACTCATCCCGTTTTCTTCAAATGAAAGTCCCCAGAGAATTCCAGAATATAAAGCAATTAAAAGTCCAGCTGGAGTGGTTGAAGTGGGGATGGTACCTTGCTCTCCTTGTCCTCCAAACTCATGCGTAAAGGGACGACAGAACGTAGCAAACTTGTGATCTAAAACATTTTAAGAAACTTGCTCTGAATAAATATAACCTATCTGATCTTGTCGCAATAGCTGTTACTCTGCTTGGAGAAAGGCAATGTGGGTATATGACAAGTCATTTGTTTGCTGTTGAAAACAATAGTTTCTTTTCACTGATATTAAGTCAAAACATCTTAGAATTGGAAGAAGAATTTCTGCACCTCTGCTGAGGTAACATATTATAATGGTGTAAGAATACACATTTCTGGAGCTAGACTGCTTTGGTCCAATACATTGTCTTATAAGCTGCTCAAAATGAAACACATTACTCAAGTCCACCGCCTCCATTTCCTCATCTGTAAAATGGGAATAATAATAGTACCTACTTCATTGGGTTACACTTGTTAATATTTGTAAAGCATTTGAAAGAGGGCCTAGGATTTAGTATATACTATGTGCTATTAAATTACAACAAATAAATAGATAAAAAATATATCAGTAGCCCCATTATAGCACAAAAGCAATCTGCTATATCCTGGAGAATCCTCTATAAAAGGCCCCATTATTATTCTAGAAAAATAACAGAGGCCAGCCAGAAAATCCTGGTATAACAGGTTAGCTACTAAAGCAGATGCCAGGTCATTTGCCAACCCTAACATGTAAAAGTGAATTTGCTAGTTGACATTCTATTGTAAGGAAGAGCTTTCCCTTCTCTAGAATGAAGGAGTCTGACTATCACAATTTTGTAAGACTCATCAGTGGATGCTTTAAGAAAAGGTGAAATCTTGATAAGAAAGAGGACATTTACAGTCTCAAATTATCTCCCTAGATTTTACACATTAATTACAAATGGAAACATAGTAATTTATCAGTGGAAAAACTCTGGTAAATACCATGGTAACTATGTGATTAAAGTTCACATCACTAGCAATAAAACAAACTAACACTAGATATGTCTTGATGGGATGTAGTGAGAAGAACACATCATTTATGTAGTAACCCTGCAAAATTTTCATAAATTGACCTAATCCTTGGAAACATCAGCTCAACTCAAACTAAGAGGCAAGCTATAAAATGACAGTGATATTCATCCAAGGTGTGAATATCATGTCGGCAAAGAAAGACTGAGGAACTTTTCCTAGTTAGTCTCTTAAAGGAAACTAAAACGATATGACTACAAAATATCACAGGTGATCCTGGACTGGATTCTGTACTTGGTGGGGGGAGGAAGAGAATTGTTATAAAGGACATATTGGGTCAATTGGTGAAATTTGAATATGGATTATGGACTGGCTGGATATGGATTATGAGCTATTTTATCAATGTTATATGTCCTAATTTTGATAACTATGTTGTGGTTTGATAATTATACAGTGTAAGAGCATGTCCCTATTCTTAGGAGATACACACAGAAGTATTTAGGGGTAAAGATGAATGTCTGCAACTTATTGTCAAAGTGTTCAGAAAAAAATTACTCTGTGTGTTTGTGTTGTGTGCATGCATTGAGAGAGAATTACAAAGCAAATGTAGCAAAATATTGATGATGGTGTATCTGGGTAAAATATATAAATATCTGGATATAGAATTTCCTAGTACTACTCTTGCAATTTTTCTGTAAATTTGAAATTAATTAAAATTTTAAAAGTTTGAAAAAGAAAAAAATATAGAAAGATATATTGTCCTTCCACTTCCAAAAAAGAGTTCATTTGTTACTCAACTCCTAAGGCCAGCATGAACCTGGATGATTAACTTGGAAATTTAGTAGATACCCAGGAACTACCCTGATAGTCAAAGACCTGTGGAGAATTACTAAAGAAGAGAAATGGTTCTCTGATTTGGGTTTACAATCTAAAAAAGGCAAGCATTTTAAGTAATCTCTTGGATACCTGTTGGTATTTGCTGGTGTATTTGTTGGTATTTTCTGATGTACTTTTTTTCTTGCTGAGTTAAAAAATCTTTATGGGATTTTGCTCCATGTATGAGGCTGGTGTGGGGCCCCTCTGGTGGTAGCTATAGATGTGTGTCATACCAGAGGAAGTCATCCTGGGAGAAGAGTACATGGTATTAATTATGGCTAAGGCATTATAATGTTGTACACAAGAATTGATTCTAACTAAGCTCCTGTATTCAGAGGTTTGTCCTCTCAGACTGCTTGTCCTTATGCACTTGCCTCCTCCCTGACTGTGCATGAAATCCAGGCTCTTAGGAGGACACAGAACATCCTCACAGACCACATGTTGACTCAGCAGATGTCCTCAGCAGGTACTCAGGTTAAGTCCTTGTGCAAAGAGGAGACAAAACATTTTACTTTATTTTTATAATACCTTCTGCATTCTAAAGGTATGAGAGTGAGGGAGGGTCTCTGTACCTGAAAAGACATTTGTTTCCTGAGCTGGAGCTTGATGACTGTACCCAATTTTGAACATACAGGCAATTTCTGGGCATAAAAGAAAAAAACCAATTGACTTGGGTGATAGTGGGAGGGGGGTGTTCCTGGGACAAAGAACTACCAACCAATAAGGCTGGGGTGGTTGTGTGCACAGGTTACATGAATGTTTATGACTGAGGTCACATGTATTTTCTCCTCATACAGTGCCAGCTGGTTCTACCTTAGATCTCTCAAGTGCTTACTCAGTATTTCTCTAGGGAAAAATCTGTCCATGTAACATAAATCCCTGGCTACTTTCAGAAAAAAAAGAAAAAGTTTTTGTCTGTAGATGAAATGCAGTACCTGCAAATAAATTACCCCTCCCCACATACCCTTGTAAGAATTTCATTAAGAAAGCAATTTCATAAAAAATTTCCAGCAAATACTCCCAAGCTTCCAGGGCATTGCTGGATTTTGCTGGATTTAGGAGTCACTATTTTAGCCTGCTTCATCCATCTGGCGTCCATAAATTCACTTCTAAGCAAAAAGGCACAGTTATCTTCATGCACAATTGTTCCTGCTCCCTCTGACTGGTTCATTTTCTGCTTTATGATTGTCTTGACCTGTTCAAACTTTGTGATCAACATTCACACTTTCCTCTCTGGTCCCCTGATGGCATCCGTTGAGACATGATTGGACAAGACTCCATGTTACCACGGGACTACAGGGCAGAGCTACCAGGACTTGTAAATAGACTTTGTCTGGGTTGCCATCTGTGTAAGTGTCTCCGCACAGGCAGAATATCTAGGTGTTGCTTCCTCCATTATCTATTTAACTAAGAGCCTCAGAGGGGCTCTCTCTGTCCCATCCCCACTTCAGCTGGCAGAACATGAAGATTTCTCTAACCATCAGCAAGTGAGCTGTTAAATATTACTGTTAAAAGGAAGGTGATTATTTTGGTCTTCCTATGTAAGACAAAACTAATTATTTAATACCAAACTTCATCAACTTTGCAGTGTCGTTCAACAATAAGTACCTACCAGTGAATTGCTATAGAGGAAGAACTATACTACAGCCCGGCCTTGGCAGGAGCCACTACATGTGTAATCATGCACCACTTCATAGACTCAGCCTTCCATTATGCCTGATTAACTGCTGTTCAGCTTGTCCCTCAGCTCCTGAGGGGACATAGCCTTAAATTAGCTTAGATATTCAGCCAGGCAGCAATTTGGTGTGGGTCTAAGAAAAGTTACATTGTCTGTACAGGAAATGACCCTAGCTTTAGAAGCATTTTATCACAAAGTGTGTATGGATGTTTGAAAAATCCCTCATTAACACACATCCTCCAACTCCTTCCCCCTTCTTTTCTTTTAAACACCTCTTCCCTACCTCAAATTGGAAAGGGCTTTTTAGCTGGTGAATGCCCTCCACAATCTAAAGCAATTTACCATTACTAGACAATGTTAGTGGGCTGATAAGTAGGCTGTTATTAGTACTGTGCTGATAGCAGGCTCTAGCTATGGTTTTTTTGGGACTGTTGATAACTTAACTTTGGATGTGAACAGAGTGAGTGAAGTCCTTTATGTCTTTTTTTTCATCCCAAGGGGATTATTTTCTTATCTTTTCTAGTGTTTTCATTCTGTAATTATAACTTCTCTTCCTTCCTTCCTCCTTCCTTCCTCCCTCCCTCCCTCTCCCCCTTCCTTCCTTCTTTCCTTCCTTCCTTCCATCATCAAAGATACTGTAGAACTCCTACTATGTACCAGGCACTATAACGATTGAGAGTTCACTGGTGGATGGAGCCTATAGAAACCAGGCAGATTGGAGAGATACATGTAATTATCAAGGATAGGAGGCTCACAGAAGCTCTACTTGGATCCTCATTCTGCCCTAGTCTTCCTGCTTCTATACTTTTACTTATTAATATATAGTTTTCACCAGGTGAGAAATTCCCCATGTATCTTCCACCAGTGACTTTCCACATGGTCAAGTTTATCTTCTCCTTGAGGATGAATTTCCAGCTTACACTGAGCTTTTACTCTTGAACCCTAACACTTATTTGGCCATAATGTATTCTCGTGGCAACCTGCCTTAGTATCTTTATTGGAATTTTTCTTTTTCTTTTTTAGGTAGAATTGAAATTCTTCAAAAAATGTTTTTTCTTTTTTTTTATTAAAGTATAGTTGCTATACAATATTATGTAAGTTACAGGTGTACAATATAGTGATTCACAACTTTTAAAGGCTATACTCAATTTATAGTTATTATAGAATATTGGCTATATCCCCATGTTGTACAATAATCCTTGTAGCTTATTTTATACCTAATAGTTTGTACCTCTTACTCCCCTACCCCTATATCCCCTATATTGTTTCTACTCCCTTCCCTCTCCCCACTGGTAACCACTAGTTTGCTCTTTATATCTGTGAGTCTTGTTTCTTTTTTGTCATATTCACTAGTTTGTTTTATTTTTTTAGATTCTACATATAAGCAATGTTTGTATTTGTCTTTCTCTGTTTGACTTATTTCACTTAGCATTATGCCTTCCAAGCCCATCCATGTTGCTGCAAAAGGCAAAATTTCATTCTTTTTTGGCTGAATAATATTCCATTGGTGTGTGGGTGTGTGTGTGTGTATACACACACCACATCCTTTTTATCCATTCATCTGTTGATGGACACTTATTTTGCTTCCATTTCTTGGCAATTATAAATAATGCTGCTATGAACATTGGTGAGCATACATCTTTTAGAATTAGTGGGTTTTTTTTTTTTCAGATATATACCCAACAGTGGAATTGTTCTTTGTTGAAATTTGAATTTGTGCCATCATTTATCATTTCATGGTTTTGAATTCTGTTTTCCTATTTAGACTGCAAGTTCCTTTAGGGCAAAGTCTTGTATTTGACTTCCCAAAATTGTATCATGGGAGAAGTGCTATTGTAGATTTCTGGAGTTTAAGTTCTAGTCTCAGTTCTACAACTAACTGGCTTTGTGACTACAAGCCAGCAATCTAGTGTCTTGAGTTTTGAATATTCTAATATAGAAAATACGATGTTTGGATGTGATAATTTTCACAGTCCCTTTAATTCTGGAGTGTCCTACACAGCACCCAACTCAGTGCCTAGAACAGTTCCTTAAACATAGCAGGAATTCAATAAACATCTGAATAATCTTTTGAAACATTGTTCATTATTGTCAAGGGCACTCAAATGTGTATCTCTTTGGATAGGCCACCATTTTTTAAAAGGAATGTTAAACTATTGAGAATGTACTTTATACAAAGATCTTTACTGACAAGAATCAATGGTTTTTCTGATAGTGAGAATAACTATGGAATCAATTCCCAAGCCTGTTTTTAATTACTTGCATGACCCTGGATAAATTATTTGATATCTCTGACCCTCAGTTCTTTCATATGTATTCATAAAATTATGACTGATGCTTGCCTCATAGAGTTGTTTATTATGAAGTAATCTTAGCTTCTACCTTGAGCAGAAGTAGAAGTTAGATATATGTATTATAAATTGCTTGTGTTTTAAATTTTTTGTATTTTAACTTGAAGCTTGGAATAATTTATCCATGATTCTTAAGGAAACAGTGACAAAGGGTTTAGAGTAAATTCTGAATTTTTCAGATGATATTATTTCAAAATCCCATGATTAATTAAGACAAGATGGCTGCCTTGACTTTCTTTGGCTGGGCTTGTCACTCTTGAGTAGCATCATTACTTCATAAGGTAGGTCAACAAATGGAAAGGCAGTGGTGTAATCAACCACTATTGTTCCTTAGCAAGAACTTTCCATGGTAAGTTGATGGGCCAAAACATTGGAAATAATGGCCATGTACATATTCACACGAGGGTTGAAATAATTGGGAATGTAAGCTACTGCATTTGTGCTTCCATCCCCTAAAAGCACAATTAGTGGATTGAGATCTGGTTTCATTGCCTAGAATCCTCCTGAGATCGTTTACTTTCTACCCCTCTATGGCCCCTTTCTCAAGCAATCATAATCAGAAAGGCCAATTTACTTGAAATGAATATGTAGCTTATTTCAAAACTAAATACAATTGGTTATTGGACTGTCAGTCTCTTCCATTTGTGTGGCTGCAATTTTCACTATTAAGGGTCTGCTATTAAAATAGCTTCTGTCCATTTATATTAGAATGCAAGGTTCATGTTTAATAATCTTGAGGGAGAATGCCTGGCACTTACTGAATGACCCAGTAGAACCATTCTGGTACTTGGTGTCCTGGATTCATTAAACTGCCTTCTTGGGAAACAGCCAACTATCCCCCAAATAATAGAGAAACCAGATTCCAGGGCTAGTAGCAATAAATGTTTAAAAGTGAAACATGTTATATTTAAGAGGAAAACTATCCTTAGGGATTTTTCCCTGAAAACTTTAGAAGTAATGACCAAATCACAGCAACAGTCTCACAAACAAACAAGTCCACCTTTGGAGATGCCATTTAAATCAAAGAATACTGGAGAGAACATGTAAATATTAGCCAAACTGATGATTTCTCCTCAAGCAGGCTTGTTCCTTCTGTTTGATAGCAGTAGCTAACACACAGCTCTGAAAGCAGGAGTTTGTTTTATTGAAGAATGTTTGGAACTAAATGGTTGCTTATTTCCTTAAATTGCCAGCAGGTGATCTTCAAAAGACAAGGGTACTCAATTAAAATAAAATAGCATGCAAGCTAAACAATTCATGTTAAGTCCATTCTAGTCTTCCTACTATTTGTGCTGCTTCTTTATCGTAGCTTTTTTATGATTCTTTCCCTTTCACACTTTCTGGCTAACTTCACTTCTAACCATTCTTAATTCAATTCATCAAATTTCTACTGGAACAATAGTATTTCAGGTTACAGAGGAAGTCAACTATAAATTGATCATTGGATCTACCTTCAAGATTCTCACTCCTCTGTTTGGGTTGCGAAAAGAAGCATTAGCCCATAACCCAAAACATAGTGACACCTGAATAACTGACCCATCAGGAATATATTTCCTTGGCCTCTTTTATGAATTTTCTTCTGGGATAACTTTTATAATGCTATGAAACGATGCTGAATATATTTATTATTGTTCTTATACTTTCACCAAGAAATGAGTAGTGGAATGAGGAGAACATGAACAGAAGTGAGGAGACATTACTGGGAACCATAGGAGGTTCTAACAAAGTCAACTTGTCAGATGGCCTTTTAGTATGCCTTCTATGTGACTGCTCATCAAGCTTCATGCTACAGTGAAGGAGGTCCAGGCTCCATTCATATAATTCTGAATGATAGTTGGAAAGGGAGCATCCAGAGCTAACTGCCTAGTTACAGGCAGATCTTAAAGGTTTGGTGGAAGGACTTAAGTCCTCAGAGGGACCCTGACTGAGTATCAGGGCTCATTAAATTAATTTAGTCGACTTAGTTCTCTAATCTAAGTGTATAGTTTCTGTTTTTATAAATAGTAAGAAAGAATGTCTCATGGAAACAATTTCATGATTGCTTTCCATGTTAATGTTAGAACTAAAAACCTGGGCCAACAATCTCTGGTCAACTTAGTAAGCTATTGCCAATCTATTATCTATAAATTAATTGCTTCTTGCCCTTCTGACTAAACTCATCTGTTATCAATGAAGTAATCTTGTGAAATTATTTATTTTTGTGCATCTCTTGGCATAATAAACTTGAAATGCTTGTTAATCACAGAAAATTTTTATCTATTACTCTTAAATTTTACTTTTTTCGATGTTGAAGGTAAATTGTGGTCTTGCTAGCCAACCATATTATGCTTTTAGACTATATTCTTTTAGGGTTTTTGTCTTTGCAAACTGAAGAATACTATTTCTTAGTCTGTTCTCGTAAAGAAACTCCTTGACCAATTTAATAGCTCTTCTCTGGTTGTCTCTATGCCAATTCTGTTTTCTTGAGCTATAATGACCAAATGATACTCATGACTCTAGATGTGGGTAAAACAGATGAGACAGATAAAATTTTCTGCTCTGTTTCCCATACTCTTCCTAATGATGCTGAGGGTTCTGCAGCCTTCTCAGCCACAAGAGCACTTTGTGCTCATTTCTTACAGTCTACAGTATGACTCTTTTCTGAGTCATAATTGTTCAGATTATTTTGAGAGTAAGGTACACTTCTATCCTTCTGTTGCTACTGAAACATTTGGTAATTACCAGGATCTTTGAAATACTGTAGAAAAACCTCAACCTATTGATCCCAGATTTATTTTCTCCTGTACTATGTTCTTATTTTAATTGAATCGTTTTTTCCCATTTCTAGCATTTGGTCTTCTAACAGAGTGAGGTTTCACGGTAGGAAATGTTTTATAGAAGTTAGTATATTAAATGCACTTTTACCTCATTAATGTTTTATTCTCCATAACATAATGTTTATAATGTTTCCATTAAACATATAAATAAACATTGTATGTTTAATGTTCCAATGAAGAGGACAGAAATGAGAGGCAGAAAATATGGGATTTGGTTCAGATAAAGTCTAAACAGGGCAATGTTAAGTTCTTTCTATCTGAAAGTCTCAGCAGCATCATTTTCAAGTTAAAGAATGTAATTCTTTATTGACATTGTGAAATTAATAGCTTGATGACTGTGGGGTATCTTTGAAAAGAAAGAACTATTTAGATTTAATTGATGACAATATCAAAGGAATGGGTCAAAGGAAGTTTACATACTGGTTAAGGCAGTGTCACATACTAGTTAACAAAAGGGCTCCCTGGACTCAGACTTAAGTTAGACTCTGAGTTCACCACATATTGGCTCAGTGACCTTGGGTATGTTGAAATTTTAAAGTCTGCTATGCCATTTGTATCTTGGAGATAATGGTAATATTTATCTCACAGGTTGTCATGAAGATTAAAAAAGGGAATACATGTAAAACACTTAGCATAGCATCTGGCATAAAATAACTGCTAAATATACTAGCTATAATAATAATAATAATTACTGCTATTACTATTATTGATATAGGGCCTCAGGGTTTTTCAGTAGAACTGATTATTGAAATTTATTGACTATGATAGAAGGTAATTGAATTAAAGTCTGAATGCTTATAAATTAACCCAAGGAAAAATGTTTCCAATTACTATTTTATATATCAAAGTAATTATAGCCAGTAGAGGAAGACAAACACATAAAATATTACAATGCAATAAGATAAGGACTATCTTAGAGGTATGAACAAATGTCTGGGGTACCCCGTGATTATTGTGGATATCTATCATTTTCAAGACTTATTTTGGGGGAATAGGGCCTATATGTTCCTCTGAGGATCTTGATTTCACCCTTGACTCCAAAGTTGGGGACTTAACCCTGGCCTAGCCAATTAGAGCATTGTATCCTGCTCACCATGGTAATTGTTTCAGAGAGGGGCACATGACTGTGAAAATCAGGTGTAGGACTTGGTTTAAACTTTTGGGAGAGATCCTTTTTATTCTTTCCTGGACTCTTAACTGTGAGGAAGGAAGCCTGGCATTGTTGGCATTCATATTGGTGTGATAAAGCAAGATCTTATTTGTCAATGGAAATAATACAAAGGACTATGGAACAGATGGAGAGAACAGGTCCTGATGACACTGAAAATTACAGCTGTAAATGTCTTTATGCTTACGCCAGCATGAGTTGGGTTTTTTGTTTTGTTTTTGCGGTACGTGGGCCTCTCACTGCTGTGGTCTCTCCCGTTGCGGAGCACAGGTTCCGGACGCACAGGACCAGTGGCCGTGGCTCACAGGCCCAGCCGCTCCGCGGCATGTGGGATCTTCCCGGACCGGTGCACGAACCCGTGTCCCCTGCATCAGCAGGCAGACTCTCAACCACTGTGCCACCAGGGAAGCCCGTGAGTTGGGTTTTTGATTGCTTGCAATCAAGAAAGTCTTGGCATGTGTAATAACTAATTTTACGTGGACAATTAAGAAATGTTCTGTATGGATTGATTCTAATGTCACCAGAGGAGATGGAATAGAGGAAATTCAGAAATAGGCAGTCTTCTAAGGCAGAGAGAATAGCAGGGCCAAGGTACATATGTATGAAAAGGCTTTTGGACAATGTATTATCATCACGGCCAAAGCTTCTAACTTTCTGACAGTAATGCTTGGACTAGCCAGTTTAGTTATATTCATGGATGTCATGGTACGGTTTAAAGAAAATGTGCTTGAGAGAAAGTTTAAATCCAGGATATGTCAATAATTAAGTGGTGACCCTAGGCTGTTACCTACACTCATTGAAACTCACTTTTCCATTCTTTGCTATGAGCATAAAACTACCTATGTTTTATAGATTTTTTTGAAGATTAAATTAAAATTAAATATGGTGAGCTCCTAAAACAGCTCCTGCCTGCCCCAAGGGAGAGGTGCTCCATGAACATATGATTTATACTGACTTCTAATTCTAGCCACTGGAGGAATGACATCTTCTGATTAACTTAATGTTAAACAAAAACCCCTTTGTGCTTTGACATTTTTGCTGGAAACCTTTATAGATTATGTTGGTTCAACTTCTTGTCTTACAGTTGGGTATGTTAAACATTAACAAATATCTCTTTGAAGAGTAAGGATCTGTCACTGTGCCCCAGCATGACTGCTTTCAGAAGCAGATGATAATCCTTACGGTGTCATAGATGTGGATTATTGGGCAAAAATCTCTCATGACTCCTGTATTCCAAAACCATGGAATATTTCTAAACTAAAATTTCAATAGGACTTTTTATTAGTGTGTCTTGCTTGCTTCTGATGAAAGCAAATAATAAAGTAGAATTTTGGTAGAGGGCCCAGAACCAGTTGGGTACTATTTAACCCATGTTTTGCTATTAGTTCATTCTCTTTTCATCTAAGACTAGGAATAGCCCACAAATGTTTCATATCAGTAAAATGCTAACCTTTGAAAGTCAAGACTTTTCCTCAAATCTTTACTTGACTAGATTTGCAACTTCTACTCAACTTCAATTCTTTAGTATTTATTGAGCACATAGTATGTGCAGACCATGTTCTGGATGATGTCTGCCAGAAGTGGGGTGCAGGTTTATTGGATGAAGCTGTTGTAGTTGAAAATGTATCAGATGTCACAGTGTAGGAGAAAATTTAAAAAATATATTTAGATCAGTGATTTTCAAAATTTCTGTGATTGTAATCTAGAATTAAAAATTCATTATATATTTATATATACATATGTGTGTATATTAATGCAATATGTAATACATCATATATATATGTGTGTGTGTGTGTGTGGTATGTGTATGCACATAAACGTGTGTGTGTGTGTATAAACTGAAACAAAAGTTTCTTGATTTAATGTTCATCTTACTCCTTGAATACAATCTGACACTTTCTGTTCTGTTCTATGCAATACTATTTCATTTTTAAAAAGCTGTAAATGCTGGTCAGCAACCCTTTAAATTTATTTTGAAACTCATGAATAAGTGGCAAACTGATATAGACAAGCTAAGAATCATCATTCAGGTGACAATTATGTACAGCGAACTACTCTTTCTTGATTGACTTTTATTACATTCAGCTAGGAAAGACCTTCCTTGGAGGAGAAATTGACCTAACATATGTAGATCACCTCAGATTGACTAAGGAGAATATTTGGACCCAGTTTGACAGACTGCATGTTTGGGCATAAACTGGCTTAGTTAGTAAACCACAGGAACCAAGATTCTAATGTAACTCCTGACCACTTATCACTATTTAGTTGAATGTGGGCCTTGAAGGCATAAAAGAAATCATCAAAATTAAATATAGCACTGCTCAACAAAGTGAAAAGATGAAATTATGTGATAATTGAGAAAATGTTGGGACATGAGTCTTACAGTAAAGAGAAATAACTCACTGGTTTGCAGTGTTAATATATGAATCTTGGTGCTTTGGTTGCAGTATGCTAACAATCCTGAAATTTCATGTTTAGCTGGATAATCAAATCTAACAGGTGGATTCTGCTTCCCTTGTAATATTGTTCTTCTTAACCTTCTCTTCTATGCAGGTGCTCAAGTTTCCCCTTGCCGCCCCACAGGCAAAGGGGGACTCTAATGAACTGGCTCTGAAGATAGAGCACATTCTACTTGGGCTCTTGTCTCTTACAAGTGAAAAGCTAAGCAAATCCCCACAGTATATTGCAATTCTAATAGGACTATTAGATGCCATGCCCTGACATCCAGAGGGGCTCCTTGTGCCACTTGCTCCTGGTCTGTTAGAACTGACTGCCTCGGCAAACGGGAGATGAACCATGACGTGAACAATTGTAATCCACAGAATGGCTACCTAGTTAACATTTTCCTGGTTTTAAACAGTCAAATGTCATAGGATATACAAATTTCTCAGTACAACATTTTTCAGGTCACTGTTTATAGGAAAAATTATACTTACATTCCCAAAGCCCAATACAACATTAACGATACATTAGACAAGAGAAGTTTTGAATTATATTCCAGATGCAATTGGTAGAATGCCAGAAGCACATGTGGGCATTTTAGAAATTGCAACAAATGTCCATAAATACGATGGAGGTGCTAGATCTAGGAGAAGATGGGCCACTCCAGGCACAGAAACTGCTTGCTAACAACCACATGAATTGTTTTGATTGGGAAGCCATTTTTTAAGCATGTCCATCTTAACATGACAATTTGCTACATATATCTTGGCATTTTACTATGTTTTACTATGCTTGGGGATTTCAGGTTGACATTAACATAAATTGTTACCATTTAAATATTTGCACAGAATATCTGATTTTTGGAAACACATAGCAAGAGTTGCCTGTAATTATAATAGTAAATTAATAATAAGTTACAGTAACTAAAACTTTAATTTGAGTTGTGATAAAATGTTAATGCCTAGAGTTCTCACTTCTGTGAAGTCTGTAACCGTTTGAATTTCTCTGAAATTTATTTTGGTATGTGATATAAAGTTACACTTGTTTAAAATGGTTAAGCTCAAACTCTCTCTAATGTCTTTTGTTGAAGAAGCCATTTATATATATCATGGATTTATGCTGTTTCTTAATCATATTTTCAGTTAATGCACATTTTCTCAACCTTGGCATTACTGACATTTTAGCCTGGATCATTTTTTATTGCACGTTGTAGGATGTTTGGCAGCTTCCGTGGGCTCTACCACTGGAAGCCAATAGCATCCCCCAAGCTGTGATAAGCAAAGATGTCTCCAGACATTGCCAAATGTGCCCTGAGGCCTCAGTTAATAAGCATTAAGTCACTGCATCAGTTAGGGTCCTGACAGGAAACAGATGGTGCACTTTCATGGCGTAAATGAAGTGTGTAATAAGGGAACTGTCTGTAAAGGTACAGACAGGCATAAGGAAATTCAGTAAGGGGCAATGGAGCACCTCGGGGCTGGTAAGAGTGAGGAACGTTACCATATCTGGGCCTGAAGGGCAAGGGATGGGAGAAGCTACAGAACACAGCAGAGTATAAGACAGGACTACATGACAGAAGCTGTGCCTTCTGTAAAGTGACAAACTGGCCACTAAAAATTTGGCAAGGAGATAGTTGGGAGAAAAAATGCCTCAACTTGAATCTCCAGTGGTGCCTCCCATTTCTTGAACTTAACCATAAACCAGAGGAAAAGGGAGCCTTTGATGCAATGCTGAAAGATCAGTCCCTTGAGACCCCTAGCAAGATGGAGAAGGGCGAAGATTAGATCTGGTACGGCAAAGGAAGAATATTCAACACATGTTCATATTAATACTGTGTTGATTATTGCCTCTGCTCCAAACTATTGCCATTACTTATAGTTTTATAATACATTTTAATACCTTATAGACAAATTTCACCACCACCAGTTCTCCTCCTCCTTTTCTTCCTCCTCCTCCTTCTTCTTCAAATGTTGCCTCCTATTTATGAAAAACTATTATATTGATTTTCCTAATATTTTTTTGCAGTCTTTTCTTCTGGATTAATTTTCTGTCTTCCTAGGATAGAAGGTCTGTTGGTAGTAAATGTTCTATGTATCATTTAAGATAGGTGAAGCTATGCCACAGTCAGAAAAACCCTGTAAATTTCAATTCCTTAACACAAAGTTTATTCTTTGACTTGCAAAGTCCAATGTGAATCAGGTGACTCCATGACTGCTGCTTCATGTGGAGGTGTTTTTGATAAAAGGCTTATTTGAAAGCACTTCTAGGTTGGCAGATATTTTGTCTCAGCAGTCTGAAGATAAAAGTCTTCTGCTTTGCATTTCTGTTGCTGCTGTTGAGAAACCAGGTAGGAGTGTAATTGTTATTTCTTTGTAGATGAGCTGTCTTTCCCACTCACAGTACACCCCACCCACCCCCAGTTGCTTTAAAGTCTTTAATTTTAGTGACCTGCAATTTAACTCTGATAGATCTGAGTGTGTATTTCATTTAATTATTCCTCTTGGGATACTCTCAGCTTCATGAAGCTGAGGTCGTGTGTCTTTCACTTATTTTGGAAATGCATCAGATTTTATTTCTTGAATATTAACTCTTTCTCACTCTTTCTATCATATCTTTCTAGATCTTGGATCAAATGTATGTTAGATTTTTCATTATAGTTTCCCTGGGTCCTAGCAGTTCTTTCCATTTTCTGACCATTTATCTCTCTGTACTGCATTCTTGGTGATTTTTTTTTTAGGTTTATGTTTTAGTTAATTTATTTTCTATTCAGTTAATGCGTCCTTTGGTTTTCTAATTTGAGTGATAATATTTTTTATTTTTACAACTCTTTTGTTTCTTCTTCAACTTCAACTGGTCACTCACTCCAGATCATAATTTTGATACAAACTTATATTTCTCTAAGCATTTAAAAATATATACATACTTTTTCTTTCCTGATAATTCCAACATCCTTCATCTTTATGGGCCAGATTTTGTGTGTGTATGTAAGTGTGTGTGTGTTTCCCTTGCTAACTCTCTGCTTGGGGTGGTTTATTTCATTATGTGTTTTGTGATTTTTCATTGTGATTTCATAATACTTGAAGCTCTATCTATGGAAATTCTTGATACCTTTTGGAATATCAGCTCCCTTCAGAGTTCTCCATCTGACTTAGCACATTGCGGAGGCCATTGACTTTACCTTCCTTCCCAAAGCCCACAAAACCAGATAACAGGAGACAACCAGGGATTGGAAGGTGCCCTCAAAATAGCCATCAGCATGTGTCTGCATTCATGATGTCATGCACTATTCTTTGAATTTTTCTGTAGGTTTGACATTTTCAAATAAAAATTTGGGAAAATGTAATTAAATTACTTTAAAAAGATTAAATTGACTCTAGATATCCCCTAACTAAAAAAAATAAAAATATAAAAGGAGGTGGATGTTTTATAGAATAGGAATAATCTGCTTACTTTTTCAAAGAAGGAGCTTTTGTAGTTATTAATTCTACTGCTTCTCTTTCTTTAATTCTATCTTTTAACTTGTGATTTCTGCTTCATCTTTATTTTTTTCTCTTTTTCTCTTGCTGTTTTGGTAGGGCTTGTTCTTTTTATAAATACTGATTTTAATTTTTTAATTTATTTTAAAAATAAGTAATCTTACACAATTTTCTCCAAATCAAACTTTGGCTACTTCTTAGAAGTTTTGATAGTATTGTAATGATTTTCATCTTTTCTAAATAGTATTTTATTTGTAAAATTTTAACTGATAAAATCATAATAAAAGTATATGCATTTGGAAACTTTGGTGTATATATAGATAAATATGAAAATGCACATACCATAATATTCTGTATATATGGGTAAATATAAAATATAGAAAAATATGAAAATAAACATTAATTATTATTCCAGCCCCTTCTCCATTTTGAGAATTACCATTGACATTTTTATGTATATCCTTCTAGTCTTTTTATCCACAAAACATAAACTTTTATGTTTGTTTTAAATAAAATTGAGATCTCATTAAGGTTTTGTATTCTGATTTACATCATATTTTTCTATGTCATCATATATTCTTCTAGAAAATGGTATTAATAGCTATATATCTGTCTATCATGTGCATGTATTTTATTAAATCAATCCCCTCTTTTTAGTTATCTAGATTGTTTTAATTTTTTTGCTATGATGAATTACATAATAATATATGTCTTTATACATAAATCTTAGTATACACTTAGGATTATTTTCTTAAAATGAATTTCTAGACACAAATTGTCAGACAAAATTAGATAAACATTTTTAAGGCTTTTGATATATAAGATTAAATTGTCTTATAGAAAAGTTGTACAAATCATGCAACCACCAGCTGTCCATGTTAGAATGTGCATTTCATATCCAGGAGAACAGTTTAAAGAAAATCTTTGCCAGCTTGGTTGGTGTCATGTGGTACCATCTTGTCTTGATTTGAATTTAATTTTTAGTACTAGTGATTTTTATTATGTTTTTCTTATGTTTGTTGATTATTGATTTTTCTTTTTATGTCTGTGCCTGTTTTTATGTGCTTTCTTTTGGGACATTCATGTTTTTCTAGCAAATTTATATGATATTTTATATATAAAGGATGTTAACTGTCATTATGTTACAAATATATTAAAGAAATTTTAAAAATTTTGTTAAAATGTGAAGAAATTAAAAATTTTTAAACAATAAAAATAATCAATTTTAAAATTGTGTCTTCCTTTTTCTTTCCTGCTTGGAGAAATCTTCCCCACTTTGTGAGGAACTAAATATTCACTAATATCTTCCTCCATTTCTTTCATATTAATCATGCGTTTAAAGTTTTAATCATTCTGAAATAAATTTTAGTATATATTATAAGGTAGTAATCCAAATTTATATGTTTCCATGCACTTAATTAATGACATTAATTTCCTCCACTAATTTAAACTCCCACTTTTATCATATTGTAAATTATAGTTTTGTTAGCCTTCATTGACCAGGATTTAAATAGGAAGGTGCTTTTGAATTTCTAAACTTTAGTAAAAAACTTGCTGTATCCAGAGACTATGGCATCTGCAATTTCCATATTTTGTCATTTGTTGAGTTTGTCTATTGTAACTCAATATTAACTAAAGTTTAGTCAATGTTCAATATATTCTTACATAGAAGATACATACTATACCTATATAGTTTAAAGACACTACTATTCATTCAATTCTATTTATTTTATTGTTCAACTTATCTATAATAATAAATCCAATCTTTCCTTGTTAAAGGAAGTTTAATGGTTAAGTTTAATAAACTTTAAAAAATTACTTGGTAAGATTTTTATTTAAGGATAGTATCCGAGGTTCTTTCTAGTGTAATGCACCTTATTAGCACATGGCTAGTGTTAATGGTATCCACTAATCAAATTGTAATGAAATGTATACAGTTCTTGTCTCACTGTGATTTCTCTGGGGGCAAAAGTCATGCCTTCCTTGACCTTATCCTGGTACATTATTTGCAGGCAATAAACACTTTTAAAATGCAGTTGAATTTTACCCAAGTTAAACTCAGTGTGATCCTGCAAGAGGAAATTCCTAAAGAGAGTATAACCCAGAAATAGTAAAGAAAATCATTGTGTCCTTGATGCTAGATTAATGGTCATTGAGTAGAAAACGACAGGCCTTCAGAGATCTGGTCACTGTTTCTTACCCCAAACACACACAGGTCTTCTGTCTACACCCATAAGGTTGCCCTATGATGAACTCAGTCTTAACAGTGGGTTGAATATGGTTGGCCTCAGATATGGAATTTCTCTTCCTAGAAAAATAGATGTTTATCAAATCAACTATAGTACTGTTATTGAGGTAACCTTCCCAGAAAACTGTACATTAACCCAGAAGTAGAGCCAAGAGCCTTCTCAACTCCAGACAATAAAGATCACTGCTGACGTCCTCATCTGGGCAAGCCCTCATGGGACTTGAAAGACACACTTCTGCCCCTTCTGTAATAAATTTAAGCATATAATTCTTTTTTTAAAATTAATTAATTAATTTTTGGCTGTGCTGGGTCTTTGTTGCTGCACACGGGCTTTCTCTAGTTGCAGCGAGCGGGGCTACTCTTTGCTGCGGTGTGTGGGCTTCTCATTGTGGTGGCTCCTCTTGTCGAGGAGCACAGGCTCTAGGCACACAGGCTTCAGTAGTTGTGGCTTGCAGGCTCTAGAGCGCAGGCTCAGTAGTTGTGGCGCATGGGCTTAGTTGCTCTGCGACATGTGGGATCCTCCCAGACCAGGGCTTGAACTCGTGTTCCCTGCATTGGCAGGCAGATTCTTAACCACTGTGCCACCAGGGAAGCTCAGCATATAATTCCTTACCCACATTAGTAACCCCCAATATCCAGCTTCAGCCTTTCTAGATAAGCAGCCATTCTTCTCTGAGGTCCTCCCATGATGCTCTCAGCATGTGGGTAATGTGGGCCACTCCTGTCACCCACCGACTAGCTCCCTTTCCCAGTCTGGGGAAGGGTTTCCTCCTCCACTCCTTTTGTGTCTCTCTTATTAGGAACTCTCTCTTCTCTCCTCCTCTCCGTGTACTGAACGTCTAGCATTATTACCTCAAGAATTTATGTTTTATAAGGATAATTAGAAAGATGATCTGGAAGAAATTTTTTTTCAGCTGCCACATAAATCTAAACATCCCTGAAGGCAAGATAGTAGAAAGGACCTGGTCAAATAGAAAGGGGTGTGTGTGTGTGTGTGTGTGTGTGTGTGTGTGTGTGCGCACTCGTGCATTGAGAAAGCAGGAGAGAAAGAGGGAGAGAGAGAGAATGGGAAACACAAATGAGTATCTCAATGAATTATCTTAAATGTGCTAGATTCTCTCAGTTCTTTCTAGAAACAATCTGAATTAGCTCTTTCTGGGCCCATGAGTGCTACAGACACAGTGAGTTCTCTCTGATGACCCAGATGGCGGGCTTTCAGGGCAGAGCTAGAGAAGCCCAGCTGAGGTTGTGGAAGGTCAAGGAATCTGTTGGACTGCTGACCAGATTCAGATCCAGACTCTGCCCTACAGGAAGCCTCCAATTTCCTCTCCCCAGACCTTCCATCTTCATTCTTTGCCTACGTGAGTTTGACCCTTCCTTGCTTTCTTTAATCTTGACTCATTCTCTATTTTTCCCTCCCTCTGTCCTAGGAACCCCAAAGGAAACAAAATGTTGTCCCACATGTGATTTCAGCCTGCAGATGTATTTGTCTGGCCTGTGCTATGGGGAAGGCTTTACAGTTTATGTTTAATATGGATTAGTGAGAAACACTGGAAAAAATCATGTTAAGAATCCAGATTTCCAACTTCTCTCAAAATTTGGAAGATCTGGCCACATTGGGCCCATATCTCTGGCAAAAATGGGTTGGAGTCCTTGAAAACATTATGCTAAATAAAAGAAACCATTCATGGAAGACCACATATTGTATGATCCCATTTATGTGAAGCATCCAGAATAGGCAAATCTATAGACACAACCTTAGTGGTTTTCCAGGGCTAGGGGGGTTGGAGAGAAATGGGGAGTGATTTTAAAGGGTACAGGGTTTCTTTGCGGGGATGAAAATATTCTAAAAGCTATTGAGGTAATATTTGCATAAATCCGTGATTATATTAAAAAATCATTGAGTTGTGCACATTAAACATGTGTAATACATACTATATGAATTATATCTCAATACAGGTGTTATTTTTAAAATGGGTTGGTGCTGGATAGCATAGACCTTCTTTAGATGGAGTATATTAACTTCAATTTACCACGTGGTCCTAAATATTCTGCACTGATTCCACCACCCTAGGGCCCACCTGGATTCTCTCATTTAGGTTATATCACTGTCCTCTGTTGGCATTTGACTTCTTAGCCTCAGTTTAACATCATGAGCATTTTTCTTTTTCTAGTATCTTTCTCATAAGTTCCTTTCTCTCATTCTATTTCTCATGAAAATTACCTTCATCTGTCTAGCTCGGAGCACAGTTTCTATGGTACTGAATACCATAGAAGAATAAAGAAATGTGTTTCCTTATTAGTAACAATATTGCTGTAATACTAAACCCTATCAAACCAAACTTAAATACAATCTGGATTCTGGATTTATTAAACAAATACTGTGTACTGTGCCAACAGAAGAATAACAGAAAATGGTTTATAATGGCAAATCATCTAAGTATTCTCCCCTGAACAGCCCTGCAGTATGAGCAAAGCAAGAGATGCTGCAAGTTTGGAAACTGAGCTGGAATAGCTGGCATTTTAAACAGTTTGTTGATGGACTGGCTTGTGAGAAAGCCAACATTACATTGAAACTCTTCAGGATACTTTAAATTGGTGGATTATATGGTCGCTTGATTAAGTTTGGGTTATGTAAACAGTGGAGTGTTTAGATTTAGGTTTGGCTGTTGGAGTCCAGGCAGCTGTTTGTACTTAAGTCCAGCAAGAAACCTTGTTAATCAAAGAACTGACTGAACTTCTTTCTTTCTCCCCCCCCCCGCCCACTGTTTTTTTTTTTGTACCTGTGTTGTTTTTCCTCCTGTCCAAACCCTTTGGGCTCAGGACTGTTGGGAGGCAAGGCAGAGCGTTTTGAATTCTCCTCTGAGGATCAGGAACTTATTTTTTTGATTACGTGGATGTGCCCCACAGATTTCCCTCACTGTGAGGTAATCATTTCATTTATCCAAGTTCTACAAAGACTTTATTATTCCGGTTAGTCCATATTTTTGAAGCTAAGTCATCAATTTGATGCCTTTGTTGTAAAATGTGGTTTAACAGCTTGTTAGCACATTTATTTTTTTAATGGAACCCAAAGATATTTCATGCATGAGCAGCAGTGGATTTAAGAGCCGATGAAAAGCTCGGCAAGCTGTGTGCATTCAGCTCAAAACAATGGTGTGAGGACGTGGTGGAGGGAGACATGGGGCTGGGAGCAGCGGGGATGCGGGCTTCTCCAGGAGCTCTAGGTAGTTGTTTTCCTTGACAGTTTCTTATAAATAACCAGTGTTGCATGATGCTTGTTGGTTTCAGGTTGTCTGGGATGCACTGGATCATTTGAGTAGTCTGAGCCCATGTGGTTTATCTACCCTCTGAGATGATTCTATGTTATTTTGTCCATAGTGCAAAGGGGAAAGTTGGACTGTTTTGTTTTCTGTCTTCCGCATGCAGCTTTGTAAAGTTGTCTCAGAACTAATGGGTTGGAACTGAGAGCGATTGTGGAGCTGGGTGAGTATGAGAGCCTTTGAAAAGTGAAAGTGGGGAAGCCACAGCTCTTTCCATGGCTTCATCACAAATACAAACTAGGTCATTTTCCTGGGAGGCAGCAAAAGTGAACATTCTATGTTTGATGAAAGCTAACAATTTTGCTGAGATTTTGATAATTTGGGGGTGAAACAGAGGCACACAATCTCTTTTCCCTAAATCTAGAACTATCTTTGTACCAGATAAGTGTTGTTGGAGAAACCTCATCAAAGTGAAATTGCACTTTCTGATTTAGCTAAAATGTGTTACCTTATCTGTCTCCCCTTTTGCACTACTATGCAGTCAGTGCATTAACAAGACAACAGTGATTTTTTTTCACCATTCAAGTCAGAGCTCATATTCCCTTTGCATTCAAGCAATTTAGAGAGTAAGGAATAGTATTAAGAAGAGAAAGAAGGCAAGTTTCTTATATAAAGGTTCTTAAATTAGGTAATATGTAATGCCAATTTAGTGCTTAGAGTATATATATATATATATATATATATATATATATAGAGAGAGAGAGAGAGAGAGAGAGAGAGAGAGATACATATATACTATACTATATATATTTTATATACATATGGAGAGAGACAAAGAGACAGAGGTTGATTTTTTGAAGCACTTGCATGAGGGAAGAAGAGGCAACTGTATGAGAAAAATTACCAGCTACTCTGCCTAGTGATTACCTAATAATGGATGAAATTCATCTTTCCAGTCTGCCCACACCTCCAGTGTTTCTTTGAGGTTGAGAACATGAAATGGAACTCTTGTATGAGGAAATCTTACTTTCCTAAAATAAAGAAAAAAACAACTGTTGTTAATGACAATGGTGCTAACTCATACAATGATGACAAATGCTAGACCTGGAAAGGGACCTTTCATACAAACTGCTCCAAATGTCTGATTTTCTAGACAAAGAAAATGAAACAAAATTGCCTAGGCTTCTGTCACTTTCCTTCTGACCTCAATGCATACCCTTTAATTCTGGCTGTTTCATAGAAATGGAATCATAGATTGGCCTTTGTGTCTAGCTTCTTTCTCTTAGCATAATGTTTTCAGGGTTCATCCATGTTGTAGTATGTATCTGTATTCATTCCCTTTTATGGCTGGATAATATTCCATTGTATGAATATTACGTTTTGTTTATCCATTCATTGGTTGATGGACATTTAGGTTGTTTTCACCTTTTGGCTATTGTGGGTAGTGCTGTTGTTAACATTCATATACAAGATTTTGTTTGATCATCTGTTTTAAATTCTTTTGAAGTAGAATGGCTCAGTCATATGCTAATTCTATGTTTAACTTATTGATGAACCACCAAACTGTTTTCACAGCATGCACACCATTTTACATTCCCACTGGCAAATGTACGAGGGTTCCAATTCCCCACATTCTCACTAGCACTTGCTATTGTCTGTCTTTTTTATTCTAACTATCCTAATGCATTGGAAATGGTACCTCATTGTGGATTTGATTGGCATTTTCCTCCTGACTAATAACTTTGAACATTTTTTTCATGCATTATTGGTCATTTGTATATCTTCTCTGAAGAAATGTCTAAAGTCTTTTGCTCACTTTAAAATTAAGTTCTTTGACTTTTTTTGTTATTGTTGAGTTGTAAGAGTTCTTTATATTCTCTGAGTACTATACTCTTATCACATATATTGTTTTAAAATATTTTCTCTAATTCTGTGTCTTTATATTTTCTTGGTAATATGTTTAGATGCACAAACATTGTTATTTTTGATGAAGTTCAATTTATTTTTTTCTTTTTTTGCCTGTGTTTTTGATATCATACCTAAGAAACCATTGCCAAATCCATAGTCTTGAAGATTGACCCTATGATTTCTTCTAAGAATTTTATAATTTTGGCTTTTATATATAGGTCTTTGATACACTTTGAGTTAATTTTTGTATATACTGTAAGGTAAGGAATTTGTTTTTTTGAATTTGAATATCTAGTTATTCCAGAACTATTTGTTGAAAAGAATATTCTTTCCCCCACTGAATGGTCTTGGCATCCTTGTAGCAAATCAATTGACCATAGATGTATAGGTTTATTTCTTGAATATAAATTCCATTCTATAAATCATTGTCTATCCTTACACCAGTACCTAGAAATTCAGTTATGAGTTCCTTTTTATCCTGTTATTTAGAAATTATTTTTAAAAATTTTTAATTGAAGGGTTTTACAAGTAATACCTTTATTTTTAAACTACATTTTTCTTTCACTTGGTTTAGAGAATGTGGCTGTCCATACTATCATTTCATTTTCCTTGAAGTTCATTAACTGTTTCAGGTATGACTGTTGATGCTTATATCAGTTTTCCCTTGAACATGACATGTCTTTTTTGAACAGCAAATTCACATCTAATTTATTTCAGTCAAGTTTTCTTCTATTATATCTCTGCTTATATTTTTTTATTTTTATTTTTTGTGTGTGTGTGCGGTACGCGGGCCTCTCACTGTTGTGGCCTCTCCCATTGCGGAGCACAGGCTCCAGACATGCAGGCTCAGTGGCCATGGCTCAAGGGCCTAGCCGCTCCGCGGCATGTGGGATCTTCCCAGACCAGGGCACGAACTCGTGTCCCCTGCATTGGCAGGCGGACTCTCAACCACTGTGCCACCAGGGAAGCCCTCTGCTTATTTTTTATTTGATTTTTTTATATTATCTTCTTCAGATAATTCAATTATGTATGTATGATAGACCTCTTATCTTTCTTCTACTTCTATTAATTTTTTAAAAATTTATTTTATTTTTGGCTGCATTGGGTCTTTGTTGTTGCACATGGGCTTTCTCTAGTTGCGGTGAGTGGGGGTTACTCTTCCTGGCAGTGTGTGGGCTTTTCACTGCAGTGACTTCTCTTGTTGCAGAGCATGGGCTCTAGGTGCTCGGGCTTCAGTAGTTGTGGCTTGCAAGGCTCAGTAGTTGTGGCTCATGGGCTCTAGAGTGCAGGCTCAGTAGTTGTGGCGCATGGGCTTAGTTGCTCTGCAGCATGTGGGATCTTCCTGGACCAGGGATTGAACCCATGCCCCCTGCATTGGCAGGTGCGTTCCCAACCACTGTGCCACCAGGGAAGCCCTAATTTTTAACCTTTGTTCTTTTTCTCTTCATTTATTGTGATTTTATCAGGTTGTCTTGTACATCTGTAGTATTTTAAACATTATGATTTTTTGGCATTGTTTCTTGTCTCAAGTGTGGCTTTCAACATTGTAATGCACATTTTAAAATCTTCATATACATATTAATATATTATATATATTTTAAACATATTTATGAAAACTTTTGAAGTCTTTGTTAAGTCAGACATCTGGACCCTTTTACATGCAGCTTCTGTTGCCTATTTTTTCCCCTTTTGTTTGAGGTACATACAAAGAAACTTTCCTGTTTCTTTGCATGTTTCATAAGTTTTTTATAAAAACCTGGCATTTTAGATAATATATTTTAGCAACTTTGGATATTGATTCCCCTCCAGAGTTTGTTGTTGTTTCAGTGTTCATTTATTTAGTGACTTGGCTGGGCAATTTTGGTGAAGTTTATTCCCCCTACTCCCAGTGTGAAGCCTCTGGTGTTTAAGGTACAGCCTCGGGTATGCACACAGTTACCATCTGATGACAGGTGGTTTTAGGAGGGCTGTTGTCAACTATGTCTCTTTGTTAAGCTAATCTGTTTAAACTATTTTTGTCATGCATCATTGTTAGGCTCCTCTAATTGCTGAGGGATTGCCATATTGTTTTCAATAATGCTCTGGGGCACAAATTGCACACAGTCTTATTCAATTAATTTTGGACTCCACTTCAGGAGTAAGTTTTAGGCCAGTCTCTGAGGTTGTTCTGACTGCAGGAGGGCTCTTCTTAGCTGTCTATTTCCTTGGTTCTCTCTGGTGATCCAGCTGATCTACAGTTTGACCTGTTGCTCTCATGAAGCTATCAGCCTCCCCCAAATTGTCTACTACTAAAATTTCCACTGTTTTTGAGAGTGACCTTAGGCTTGAATTTTCCCATACTCTCTTTCAAGAAGCTCTCTATTTTTATAGCCTGTCTCTCCCCTGTGGAAACTCTCTGAGACACTGCTCCAGCACAGGTAGTGAGAACAGTGTCTTTCTTTTCTTAGAGTGATTTATCAGTGGCACACCAGGTAGAGCAGTAGCATCTGGTCTTCTCAGCTTGCTTCTCTGGAACCTCCACTCTATGAGTGAACTGGGATGAGAGTGATCAGGGTCCCAGTACTCTCAGCCTGCTGTCCCTAGTCTAGAGTCTCTGTCCTATGATTGGTGGCTGAGTTCTCTACTCAGGGAAGAGTCAAGGGAAGACCCTGACTCCTTGGCTGAAATCACCTGCAGTTTAGCCTCTGATATGTGAAATTGGGAAGGGATGAGAAATATTGATGGGCTGGCCATCAATATTTCAATATTTCTGAGAGATACTGTAGTTCTTGACTGTGAGCTGGAGTGGAGCTTCAGTCACATTGAACAGGGGGTGGGTAGAAATGTAGCAGGTCATGGCTCAAGTGCCACAAATTCTCACTGTGCTTATCAGTATTTAGATTTTCTTGAATAAATATTTTGCCATTTGCTGTATGCCTGTAGGATAATTTCCAAAGAATTTAATTGAAACAATTTTTTTTCAGTTTCAGTTATATAGATCTGGGGAGTGGTTCCATTTTCTTTCATTCTATTTCTTTTCTCTTTATCTTTTTTTGGAAGGTTTTCTTCTTTCTTCCTCCTATTATTTGAGTACCTGTGTGTATAATTTGTGCCTTTCTGAATTTTTGAAATTATGTTTATAATCTTCTTGGGTATGGAGATCTATTTGTCTGATTCCTTAAATAGTTTCTCTTGGGCTGTGTGTTCTTCCTCTGTCTTTTATTTATATTCCTTTCCTTTTGTTCTCTACAGTTTCTATTCATAAGTCCATAGCTGGTTCTTTTCTCCTTATTACTTCTCTCTGAAATAGTGAGGCTATTTTCAAATGTGTTTTGAGGGTGGGCAGGAAGGTAGAAAAGCCTTAAATTTCTATTTAGATTTATTTTCCTGAATATCTCTTCACTGGATCTTTTTTAAAAAATCTTTTGCTGGGGAGCACATCTCAGTTTCTGTGTGGCTCAGAGAAATGTCCATCAAGTCACACTCCCTGTTCGGTAACCTGGGGATGACTTTCTCTTTTCCTTCTTGGCTGGGCCTTACCTCCAAAAGTCTCCCCAGACTCCCAGGATAGGTCATACACAATTAGAAATGGCTATTTCTCCTTCAACTTCACTTCTCCTGCTGTTCTTTGGTTTCAGGTTGGGTCTCTTGAGGGATATTATCTTCCTTTTCCCAGGCCCAGTCCACAGACTTCAATTTCATTGCTAACAAAGAATCACTGGACAAGCCTTTCAATATTGTGCCATAAAAAGCAAGAAACCTGTTTCCTGATCAGTGTCTGAGGGGTTCTGTGTTCCCCTCACCAATGTTCTGCCTTAAAATCCAAATATCACTGTTTGGGGGTATATCTGCTTAGTAGTTTTCATTTCTGGTAGTGTCTTTTTCTTATTATATTAAAGATAAAGTAGTTTTTAAAAACATGTTTTATTGTTCCTTGTTTTGAGCATATATCAAGAAGTAAAAATGTCTTTCATCTTCCATATTTAACCAGATATCAATAGATATCACATATATGTTTATAACTGATATATTTGATCACTTTTCTAACACCTTGTTTGTAGTTTTAAAATTTGCTCTCTTTCCTTGATAGTTCTATACTATCTTTAACAGCTGATTCAGTATTTCGTTTAGTGTTTGAGATCTGTCTTTCTGTTTCTTTTGTCTTAAACATTGCTCTTAAGTTGCTTAACACTTTTCCTATTGATCTTAGGTTAATCAATATTAATTACATCTCTGAAGAGACAAGGCTTCTAGCAGTCTTACATTATTATCCTCCTTCCCTTAAGATCTTGCCATGCTTCCCATATTTAACTGCAGTCACCTGTAGTTAACATCTAGATCTATCTTAGAGCAAACCTCACAGACAGCTGTTCTGAGACTGGATTCTACTGTATCTAATATGCTTCTTTAATTAATGATTCCCACCAACTGCACCAGGCTAAATACTCATGACTCTTTGTTTTTTGAATTAAAAATTGGAATGCTTCAAAGAAAGTTGTGTTCATGAAATCTGAGTCCTCAGATGCTTCTGGATACTAAAGTGCAAGGAGTTCAATCTCTATTCAGGGTATATCTAGAAATTTCAGAGACATGCTGCTTTATATCTGGCTGCTTCTTCACAAGGATTCACCTTATAGGTGGTATGTGTTGAATAAATGAATAAAAAATGTTAAATGAATTACCTAGGACATTTAAGTCAATAAGAATTAAGTGCTCACTTCCTGCATTTCTCAGTGCTATAGGACATAATTTTAAGTTCCTGCTTATGTTTGGTTATTGTTTTCCATTTTTATACATGGACCTTTTTGTTGTTTTTCTTAATATTGGGTAAAATCTATGAAAACTTTCTGTTTTGGCTAATGGGCTTGAGCTAACTAAGGCAGGTGGACAAGATGGCAGTTGAACATAAATATATATAATCACCCTTGCAATACTGACCCTGAAAGGGAAATTTAACCTGTTGCAGGAAGGGTTACTGCAGGGGGAGATAACAAGGAAATAGGCCTTGAATCAGAATCAGGTGATTTGCGTTGGGGTCCTAAATCTGTTATTTCCTAGCTTTATAGCCTTGGACAAGTTCTTTTATCATGCTAAACCTCTGTGTTTAATCTGTAAATTGATAGTAATAATATCTAGTATGCAGAACTATTTTAATTTAATGATTATGTGAGATAATGTATGTAAAAGCCACTGAACTAGAGACAAGTCACTGAATGGTATTTGATTCTGAAACTTAAGGTCTAAGCACATATCGGCACATATAATTTTCAAAAACTATAATGTAACACAGTAAGGTTTATTTCTACATCTGTAGTTAATTTTGTGGTGTATAGATGGATGAACTTTCATCTGCCTAAACATATTAATTTTCCCTTTCCTTTTGAGTAATAGAAACTTTATATTATTGATGGTGGAAATGTACCCAGAAAATTCTGTGTTTTACAGCCTCACTTGCAGAAAAGGGTGACAAATAAAATACAAAATGGTAGCTGGTGGTGAGGATTCTGAAAAAAATAGTTGAGTGAGACAACTGACTCTGGATGAAACAGAAACAATACATGAAATAGATGAGAACTGGAAGAGAAAATTTTAAATGTTTTGTAAGACCTAAGAAAAATGGATTTTTTGGATATAGACTGCCATAACTAAACTATAATTCAAGTGTGACAGCAAGTGCAATTCCATTGTATTTAAGATCTCAGAACATGTATTACTGTTAGGTCACTTAAAGGAGAATATTTTCAACATCAAGCTCAAATATATTTTATTTAATTAATTAAAATTTTCTTAATATTGTGATAATTATTTTATTATTGTGTTTTGTTTTTCTTGTAGCTTCTAAATTCCTTTATTATTTTTTGAGAAGAAAGTGTCTTTATAATATCTTCAAGTTAATGTAAACTTTTAATCATACAGGATATTTGGATATTATAGACTCTCTTTCTCTCTCTTCTTTTGTCTTTCTCTCCTCTCTTCTCCTTTTTTTTAATTCCCTTTTTCTTTCTCCGTTTTTCAAAAACAAAATCTTTCTAGATCTGCTCAGAGATTTCATCATATTACCTTTCTTCTTCTCTCCAGGATTGTCCTGTATTTCCTTGGATCCTGTATATTCTTTCTAGGTCTTCTGGCCCTTAAGTAACCCTTAAGAAAGGAACATGGAAGCTATTTGCTTCCTGAGTCTTTATATGTTCAAAATGTCCTTGTTCTGATCTCACACTCAATTGAGAATAAAATTGGCTGTAGAATTACAGATCAAAGTCGTTTTGCTTGGGGCTTGAAGGCACTGTTTTTTATTACTCAGGATGTTTATTGCTGTTATGGGTGATCTGGGCATTGTTTCCCACTTACAAGATTTTAGGATCTTGTTTTCATTGATGTGCTGAAATTTCTTGAAAATATACCTTAGTCAGGGCTTGTTGTGTGGGATTTTGCTCATTTGTTTTTCTGAGGGTTTATTGGATTCTCTTAATCTTCATTTTTTTCAACCCAGAGGATTTTCCTATTGTTTATTTGAAAATTTCCTTTTACTATTTTCTCTGTCTCTATTGGACTCATTTGTTGGCCGTTGGACCTCTATATCTCATTTATTTTCACTCATAACTTTGACTTTTATTTTGCTCTTCATTCTTTGAAATTTTCTCAACCTTATCTTCAACTTCTTCCATTGTTTCTATTTTTAAAAGTCACAATTTTATTCCTAAGCATTTTTCTTTGCTTTTGATCATTTCTTCTCCATAGCATTTGTTCTTATCTTATGGTCAAACTACCTATCTATCAATATCAATTCAATTGTTGCTGATAAATTCTGCTTTGTTCTTATAGTAACATCTGGTTCTCCAGGGCTGTAATTTCTGTGTTTTGTCTTGGTCTTTGTTATTTGTGATGTTGGTTTTCACTTTGTAAAGTGAAAGCCTGGGATTATGATTCTAGGCTTGGATGTAAGCATCCTCTGTATGCCCCTTGAGTGGAGAGACTAAGTTGGAGCATTCTACATCTATCTGTAGGTTATGTTAATTTTGTGGTTCTGTCCTCGTGTGAGGGGACAGCCAGCTCTCAAGCTCCTAACAACCAAAATGCCAGAATAAGTGTGCATGGGAGATTTTTCATCTTGGGCAACAATATCCACAAGAGAAAGCCAAGCTCTCCCCAGGGCATCCATTCAATTTCTATAGAGAACCCTTCCCCTTTATTTCAGTGGGGTTAAATACTGAGTTTTCTGCCTGTGATTGGCTAACAATATGTGCAGCTTTATGCATACAGAATTATAGTAATCATGTTAATTCCTTTGTTTTCAGTATACTTCTTGACCCAAGTACTGATTCTGCATTTGGGGTTTCTCTCGGATCCCTTGACGGACTGTCTTCCACTTTCAGGCAGCCCTTTCATAGCCTGTTCTGTACTACTTGCTCCCATCCTAATTTTTAAAAAATTTTGATAAAATACACATGACGTAAAATTTACCATCTTAAACATTTAAGAATATACAACTCTGTAGTGTAAAGTGCATTAACATTGTTATATAACCAATTTCCAGAACCTTTTCATCTTACAAAACTAAAACTGTATACTCATTAGACAACTCCCCATTTCCCCTCCTCCAACTCCCTGGAAACCACCATTCATTTTCTGTTTCTATGATTACTCAAGTTACCTCATATGTGTGGAATCATACAATATTTGTCTTTCTGTGACTGGCTTATTGCACTTAGCATAATGTTCTCAAAGTTCATTCATATTGTAGCATGTGTCAGAATTTCCTTTTCAAAGGTTAAATAATATTCCAGTGTATGTATATATTGCAATTAATATGCTATTCATCTGCTGATGGAGACTTGGGTTGTTTCAACCCTTTAGCTGTTGTAAATAATGCTGCTACAAATATGGGTGTGTAAATATCTCTTTGAGACCTTACTTTTAACTCTTCTGAATATATACCCAGAGGTGGAATTGCTGAATCATATATTAATTCCATTTTTAATTTTTGAGGGACTGCCATACTCTTCCCTATAGCTGTTGTACCATTTTATGTTCCCATAAACAGTGCACAAGGCTTTTAATTTTTCCACATTCTTGTCAACATTTTTCCTCTCCCTCCCTTCCCCTCCACTTTCTTCCTCACTTTCTTCCTTCTCTCCCCCCATTCTTTCTTTCTCTCTCTTTCTTTCTTATCTTAATGGGGCTGAAGTGATATCTCATTGTGGTTTTGATTTGCATTTCACTGATGATTAGTAATGTTGAGCATCTTTTCATATGCTTGTTAGCCATTTGTATATCATCTTTCAAGAAATGTCTATTCAAGTCCTTTGCCCATTTTATTTTTTGTTTTTCAGTTGCAGAGTTCTTTATATATTCTCTATATTACTCCTTTATTAGATACATGATTTGCAAATATTTTCTCCCATTCTGTAAGCTGCCTTTTCACTCTGTTGATCATGCCATTTGATGCACAGAAATTATAAATTTTGATGTAATCCAATTTATTTATTTTTACTTTTGTTGCCTGTGTTTTTGGTGTCATATCCAAGAAATCATTGCCAAATCCAATGTCATAAAGTATTTATCCTGTGTTTTCTTCTAAAACTTTGATAGTTTTAGGCTTTACATTTAGGTTCTTAATCTAATTTAATTTTTGTTTATGGTATAAGGAAAGGGTCAAACTTTATTCTTTTGCAGGTGTATACCTAGTTTTCCCAACACCATTTTTGAAGAGACTGTTCTTTCTCCATTGAATGATCTTGGAGCCCTTGTCAAAAATCATTTGACAGATATTGGGCAGGCAAAAAAGTTTGTTCAGATTTTCTGTAAGATGTTATGGAAAAACCCAAACAAAATTTTTGGCCAGCCCAATATATGAGGGTTTATTTCTAGGTTTTCTATTCTATTCCATTGTCTATACATGTCTTTGGGACAGTACCACACTATTTTAATTACTGTAGCTCCTTAATAAGTTTTGAAATCAGGAAATGTGAGACCTCCACTTTTTTCCTCTTTTTCAAGACTATTTTGGCTATTTAGTGTTTTTTTGAGATTCCATATGCATTTTGGCATGAATATTCTGTTTCTGCAAAAATGCCATTGGATTTTGATAGGAATTGCATTACACCTGTAGTTCACTTTGGATAGTATTGACATCATAACAATATTATGCCTTCCAATTCATGAACACAGGATGTCTTTACATTTATTTGTGTCTTCTTGCAGTGATGTTTTGTAGTTTTCAGTGTGTAAGTTTTTACTACCTTGGTTAAGTTGCTCCCATTCTAATTTGTCTTAAACTTGTTTTTGTCTGCTTTCCTTCCAGAAATTTGTTGAAATTTATCTTTCAATGACTGCCCCACTCACTCATTTCCATTTCTCCTTATTGTTTTAGATTTGTTCTACATTACATGTCTACAGTCTTATTTCCCTGGAGATTTGGGAGTGATGAGAGGTAAATATATATACCCAGCCTGCCATCATATCAGGATATGGTATGACAGGGTAAGTATCTGTACAGTTTACCCTTAAACAACATGTGTTTGAGCTGTTTGGGTCCACTTATACTCATGGATTTTTTCCACTAAATAGATATTCCAACATTACATGATCTGCAGCTGGTTGAATCTGTGGATGCAGAACCATGACTGTGGAGAGCTGAGTCTAAAGTCATACACAGATTTTTGATGGCGTGGAAGGTTGACTTCTCTAACCCCCACGTTGTTCAAGGGTCAAGTGAATTCACATATGTCCATACAGAATACATTCATCAGTTAAGTGTGAGATATGTAATGTACATCTATAACTGTAGTAAACATATGTTAACATACATATACTGTCATATATACATGTGATATATAAACATTTATCATTATATATGACATATATGTATCATATATCATCACATATTTGATGTACATATATACATCATACACACATCATCATAAAGTATGCATATACGTGCATCAGCAAAGACTGAGATATATGAGTTCACATATACAACATGGATGAATCTTGAAAACATCATGTTAAAGGAAAGAAGTCAGTCACAAAACACCACGTATTGTATGAGTCCGTTTTTATGGAAGCCCAGAATAAGCAAATCAAAAAAGACAGAAAGTTGATTAGTTGTGTTGCCAAAGGCTTGGGAAGGGGGTTTGGGGAGTGATTGCCCATGGGCATGGGGTTTCTTTATTGGAGTGATGAGGTGTTCTAAAATTAGATTGTGCTGATATTTGCACAACTTTGTGAATGTACTAAAAACACTTAATTTTATGCTTTTATGCTTTAAATGAATGATTTTTTATGGTATGTGAATTACATCTCCAAGCTGTTAAATGGTAAAATATAGACTTGAGGGATGGGATGAGATCCAGAGGACAGAGGTTTATTCTTGGTTAGGAACAGACACAGTTCTTTCACTATAATCAGATAAAAGACATCTCTCAGGCTTATTTTGCATTATTCCTTTTCCCCTATGAAGACAGTCACTGCTGTTGATTTTAACTAGATTTCATTTGTGTAAAAATATCCTGTGAATCCCATACCATGTAATTTTCTCTTATGCCCTATTTCCCTCAGTGATAACTTCTGCTGGTGGTCATTAGCATTTTGGACATGAAGTTCTAGACTCAGTCTCCTAGATGACCATACTCTTTCTCAGTCTACAGACAGATTCCAGGATCTACTTCATTATCTTTTCCATCTTTTCTTTCTGCCTGAAATAATTTTGAGACATTCCTGCCCACAGTCTAGGGTATCCAGCTGCATGGACTTTTAGGTGAACCTGTCTTTTCTTGGAGCTGCACACATGCTGTTTCCATAATCTAGCAGCTGGAGGTTAAGATGAGATAGATCTAGGTCTAGAGGCACAGCCACTACATCATCTTCCTGAGTTATAAATGTGTCACACAATTACTTTCTAGTCAGTAGGAAGGTATGAAAACCTGGAAAATTCTAGGTCACTCACTGCATAATCCTCTCTTATTTAAAGAAGACATTTTAAATATTGCCCAGTCTTTTTTTTTTTTGGTCAACTCCTAGTTTCTGTTTTATTCAGAAATTTGGGGTAAAATACTGTGGAAGAGAAAGGAGATTATTTTCAGAAATGAAGATTATTTTCAGAAATGAAGACTCTATCAGACATGTAAAAGCTGAAATAATTCAACACAACAGACCCATCACTAAGAGAAATGGTGAAGTCTTTAAATCAGAAGGAAAATGATAACAGAAGTGGTAGCTGCATAGGTAAATATCTAAAAATGTCTTTATTATTAGTGGCCCTCCATTTGCTTTACTCTTGTTACCATAGTACCTGACTGTTGATGAAATCAACAATTTATGTGAAAGAAACACAAATGGGGAACAACCTGGTACAGCCATTGCTATGAAATGAACCTAGATTCACTGTAACAAACATCAATTATCTTACAAGTTCATACTGAAGTAATGCTTTCTATTGAAATATTACAGAAAAGTGCACAAATAATAATAATAATAAATACAGCTCACTGAATTTTCACAAGGAGAGCACACATGTGTAACCAGCACCCAGATCAAGAAACAGAATATTATTAATACTCTAGAGACTCCTCTTGCACTTCCTTCTAGGAACTACTTCCTCCCAACCTCTAACACTATAAATTAGTTTTGCCTGTTTCTGAATTTTATATAATTGGATCATACAGTATGAACTTAAAATATGGCTTCTTTCATTCAATCTTATGCTTATAAGATTCATCCATGCTGTCCTGTGTAGCAATTGTTTGTTCATTTTCATTGCTGTGTTGTAGTCCATGGTACAATTATACAATTTATTTATCTATTCTACTATGTTGGGTATTTGGTTGTTTTCATATTTTGGCTGTTGTGAATGGAACTTCTATAAATATTCTTATATGTGTCTTTTGATGAACATATGTATGCATTTCTGTTGAACAGAAACTCCTTGCAATGGAGTTGTTGGATAATAGACATATATATGTTCAGTTTTCCTAAATGATTGTACCATGAACCATATCAGCAGTATATAAAATTTACATATATACATAAAGTATTTATATATATATATACATTTTATATATATATATATATATATATATATATAATTTATGCTTTGCCCCATTCTGTTATTTGCTTTTTCATTTTCTTAATAGAGTCTTTTGACAGCAGATGTTTTAAATATTAATGCAGTCTCATTTATTAATTTTTCCTTTACTCTTAAAATTTCATGAGCCAATATGAGTAAATATTTTGATGTGGTTGCTAAAATAGCTAATGCTATTCAAAGCATCCATACTAATAATGTTATTACAAAGTGAATAACAGTCCTACTCCTGTCTATGACGTTTATACCTTACAGAGAAAAATTAATTTCTTTTTGAGCAATACATTGTATGAAAGGTTTGGAACACCTAGAGTGTGTTCAGGAAAGGACATCCAGGATGTTAACAGCTTTTCAAAGCTTGACATTTGAGAAATATTTAAAGGATATGGGGAGACTTAGGTTGAAAACCCTACACAACAGGTTTGAGGAAGTATTGCTTTGAAAGAAAACTTCATTGTGTTCTTTATCACTGCGAGAGGAAGAACAGGTCATAAGGGCTGAAATTGTCAGGGATATCAATTTCAACTTGTCAGGGAGCATTCAGTCTCATCACAGTTGTCCAGTGATGGAAGGTAAATGGAGATGTTTCCACCCAAGAGTAGTGTTAAAAGGGATTCTGGTGTTGGCTGGAAAATGACCTAAAGGAAATTATCCTTTACTGAGCACTGATCTTCCTAGGTCCTGCCATAGGTTGGGTTCTCCAGGAAGCAGACATTGTTATTGGCAGTGAAGGAAGCAGTAATGGGCAGAGGGAGGAGTCAAGAGTAATGCAGACCCAGCAACAGCCTTAGCCAACTCATCAGGGAACTCTGGAGCTGGAGAGACCATTCAGAGTTGTACCAAACTGAACTGAGATGGCCAGGCCTTTATTCCCCCATATTGCTTACTCACTGGGTGTGAGCTGCCCTGAGAAGGACCGTGACCTTGGACAGGGCAGTTTTCTGCAACTGAGACAATTCCTAAAGGTCCAGAGAGCTGAAGACCCTCTGATGACTACATTCCTAGGAGCTGGACAACAAGTCTTTCCTTGAAGGGGGGCCACATTATCTACAGCAGTAGGTTATAAATCTTTTCATAAATTTTCTTTTTTGTATAGCTTTTTAAATTTATGAGCTTCATTTGCTTTGTCATATCCATATAGTTTAACTTTATCTTCTCCAAATATCAACCTGACCACCATTCCAAGAATAGTAGCAATGGCTCCAGAAGCCACCCCTATCTAGTACCTCTCCTTGGGATAAGGAATCTCCCTCAGTGGACTCTTAGGCTGCCCTACGACCATATATATCACCCACCCCAAAAGTCCTGGCCATCACTCATCACTGTGGAAGCCAACCTGTGCTCTGGCTTATGAGTAAGGAATTGGGGCTCTGTGTGCTTTTTGTCCAGAAGCAATGTGCAGCCTATTATCTAATTTCATTTGATAAATGATAAGCAAGTTTCATGCCAACTGAGATGTGGTCTTCCAGGACCCCCAAGGCTGCTTTCACAAAAAATGAAATGTCTATCTACAGAATTCTCTGCTGTTACCTGGAACTCTTATTCCCAGAAGCAGCAAGAGCCAGATGTTGAAAAGATTCCTGGAAAATAAGAAAACTAAATATTTAAGTAAAAATTTATTTCATATTTAAGCTGCTATTTCAGATATCAGGATATGCTTGGATATGACTACTTCTTTATTTACAAAGGGGAGTGGGGGAGTGGGGGACATGTGTCCTGAGGCTGAACCTCCAGAGCACATACTGGATCAATTTATAGGTTATTGGTAAGACGAATTGGGAGCTGACGGTAAAAAAATAAGATGTATATATTTTTAACATTACTATTCATTTAAATATTTTACTTATTTGAATAGTTGTATGGTATTTAGGGAGAGACTAGATCACAAATAGATGTGCTTTGGTAGCAGGTGTTTCACGAGGGCCTGGCAGTCCGTGGGCAGTCAGGTTGTATGGTGGTACATTTTCTCTGGGGTCTTTTCAGCATGCCCAGGCACTCTGAATCACTGCTACCAAGCTCACCACTAAAAACAGGATTTATCTGTTTTTCTATAAGTTCTATTTGCTTGGCTTGATCATGTTGAGCCTGGTCAGTAGTCCTTGGGGAAGGCGTCTCTAGGTTAACTGCTGGGATGTGGTTACCTTAGAACAAACCTGGTGTGAATGTTGTGATTCTCCCCAAACAACCCCCTTCAGGAATGGGAAATTCACTCCTTGGCTGCTGGGATATAGCAAAAAAAAGTCCCTTAGGTATCTCTCCCAAGGTCTGGTCCCCATCCAAAGGCAGCCTGCATCCAATGACTGATCACTGTGAGGGGAATAAGGGCCCAGACCCCTCACCCTAACAAAAGGGTCACCCCAACTCTGAGATCCCCAAAGGTTGAGACCTTTGTCAGAGCATCATTGCAGCTCAGTTTCTCCTTCTGTCCAATCCTGCTTCCTTCTCCTCCTTCTACATGTGTGGATCCCAAGAGTTATCCAAAAGTTTCCTTAAGGTGAAAACAAAACAATGATGCTTATTTGTAAAGTATCTGAAAACACCCCATCTAGTAGCCTTGGTTTTGTAATGATGCTTTTGTGGCTATAGGCTCGGAAGTAAAACCTTTCTGGCTTCAAATCCTGGTTCTCTCATCTGTTCACTATAGGACTTTGGGAGATAACATCTCACAAGGCATTAGTTTACTCATCTGTAAAATGGGTATATTATGTGCAACCAACCTCATGGGTGTGCCTTAGACGGGGTCCCACAAGAAGCAGACTGACATGAAGTTTAATGTGTAGGAGGCTATTAAGGAGGAAATTGAAATCTAGGACAGATAAATTCTAATGGGTGGTGGGGGGGAGATAAAGGGAAAAAGATCCAGATCATGGCATAGTGTCGAAGAAGAACTAGGCCTTGCGACCTTCCAGCACGATGGAGAAAATGTTATAAAGATACGGTCACAGGAAAAGTCAGGAACAAAACAGATGTGAAAGGTTATAGATGATCCTATTCAGTGGAGGAAAACATGTATTTTCATTCTTTACTATACTCCATCTACTTCCAAAACTAAGTGGATGTGGCTTATGAATTAGAGCACAATACATGGCAAAGACAATTTTTTCTAAGGGAAGAAAATTTCAAGAAGCCAAAGTATAGATATTTCAGGTACCAGAAATGAAAACTCATTTTATTTCATCTGTTTAATAAAGTATACCATTTTCTGGAAAAAATAAAATTTTTCCTGGGATTTAATCTAAGGAAAAATGTATCATGTGTGTTATTTTATATCTTCAAGGTGTTAGAAAACATCTACAGCAGAAATATTGTTTGACTGGATGTTTTTATTTATTCTCCATTAAACCTGAGGACATAACATTGCATATTTATTCTCTAAAGGCATTTTTATGTGAGTATTAGGAAATATGGTCCATTTACTTTGCTTAAGCTTACATTGCTAACATAACTAAGGGATAATATTTGGAGAATATAGAGCAGTGATTCTCAACCCTGGCTGTATGTTAGAGTCCTTGGGGAACTTTAAAATCCCTGATGCCCATACCACATCCTGGACCAATTAAATCAGGATTTCTCTGGGAGACAAGGCATTTTCTTAAAGCTCCCTGGGTGATTCCAGTGTGAAGTCATGGTTGAAAACCACCAATATAAAGGACTGAGTAGTTACTGTCTTCATTAGTCTGCCCTTTTTAAATATCATTTTTTCTCAGTGGAACTTTTGATAAGTGCTGAGTTGCAATCAAATAATATACCAATAAATATATAAAGTGCTAGTATTATGGGAAATTGATTAAATATCTGAAGTCAGCAAAGTGGGCCCAGGAGTGACTAAAACCAATAGGCTGTGTGATAAATTAGTGAGGAATTTAATTATTATTTCTAGGTTTACAAAGAAGTCAATCAATTGCTTGTATTTTCAGGGGTCAAAGCCTATGACCAAGTTACTTTCCTCAGTAGTTTGCCATAGAACTGCAGGTTGATGAAGGGTGAAAAAAATTCCATGGGGTTGATGGCCTTAAATATCTGGGAACACTAGGCTGATTCAGGAGATGTTCTAGGTTCCAACACTGCAGTTCTCCCAAATGAGTGGAGACTGGTTGAAGTTCCCAGGAATTCTTCACTAGTGTAAGGTGGTAGCCTTACATCTTATCATAAGATCTAAGACCCAAATGGAAGTGCAAATCTTTCCAAGTGCTTTCATTCTTTTCCCCTGTGGAGGAGAGAGCTCTGAAAGGCTTATAGCTCAGCTCCTTTATTTCTGGCCTTTCTGAGTCATTTTAGGTCCTACAATTCATCTTGGGTGCAAGCCACTACTCTTTTCTCCCCATGCACTATTTGGGGTGATGCACAGGAAAGCTCAGTGACAAACAGACTAAAGTTTTGACCCTCAGCCTGTTCCTAGCTCTGAGACCCTAAGCAAGTTGCCAAATTTTTGTGAACCCATTTCCTAGTGTTTAATGTAGGGATAATCTATCATCAGAATGTTTAATAAGATGCTATTTATTCAAGAAGTTATATGTAAAATAATTGATGAAATGTTCAACAAAAACAATTTAGGGAAAGAAAAATCATGGCACCAAATAGGATAACTAGAGTTTTTCTAATCGGTGTTCAACTAAAAATATGATAGCGTTTAGTAAAATAGATAGAAGACTCTGACCAGATCCACTGACTAGAGGATAAAAGGGTGCTTATTTTCCAGTTCTGTGCAACATGGAAGCCACCCTCCACTTGAAATGTGACTAGGCTGAATTATAACGTGCTGTAGGTAAATATACACTGGATTTCAAAGAGTATGGAAATGAGAATGTAAAATATCTTTTTATTCATTTTATGTTGATTACATGATTTATTTGGGACTCATAGGATTAAATGAAATATACTGGTAAAACTAATTTTACATATCTCTTTTTACTTTTTTTAAACAAAGTGTGGCCCATAGAAAACAAAATTGAATATGTCTCAAATTTGTGCCTTGTGTTATACTTCTGTTTGATAGTGCTGTTCTAGAGCTTCATCTTAAATACAATTTAATAGGAAAAATTAAACCTCATAAAAATTACGTTTTCTGGAAACCACCTTGTCTTTTGCTTTTTCATACATTTGCCCTGGTGACACTATGATGTGGGATTCCTCTCTTGGACTTCTTCCATCTTATAATTGTGTTGGTTTGGGGCTATAGAAATTAAACATCCTTGAATAAAGACCATCATGGTTCTTTCATAAAATAAAACTCCTTTTTATTGTGATCAATATAATTGATAGATTTTACAAGGCAGATTGTTCTCCAATTTTTTTTCTTCTTTCACTGAAGATACTTTTTAAAGACCCTTGATTGCTCTCTGGATCACTTGAGATATTACCTATAATTTATTGGATACTTGAGGGAGAGTGAGTGGTTCTGTGTCTGTGTGGGATTTGGATGACTACAGCCAGGATGGCAACAATCTAATTTTACAAGGGAAAAAAAGACACCAAGTAGAGTACAATAGCTTTCTGGAAGTGGAAGTCTGAAGTGCATCTGGATCTTGCTAGCAGTGTGTTTTTTTGGTGATTGCTTTATACTCAAGAGCTCTTCAAGGTTATGGAATAATAAAGTCAGATGTCATAGAGAGGCCTGATGCACAGCCACCTTACAAATACCTGGTGGAAACCACTGTGAAATCATTAGAGTACAATAGTTGGGCTAAAGATCTGAATCATGCTAACTGATATGTGTGCTTGCTATGTGTCAACTATGCTCAAATCTACAAAACTGCTTCTATTTTGGAGTGTGTCCACTGTGAGCCATTAGCTGAAACAATTTGTCTCCACCTGTGGTTTTCCATGATATACTTGTAAAACAATCATGCTGCATGGTCACGCTCAGAGAGGCGGTCAAAAGACCTGTAAGTGTACTTAGAGTCTTGGATCCTACAATTCATATTTTCATGTAGAACAACTTTGTCCAATAGAAATATAATGTGAGCCATATGTAATTTAAAATTTTCTCATAGCCACATTAAGAAAAGGGAAAGAAAATGGCATGTGGTATCTTCCTGGACCGGAGCACGAACCCGTGTCCCCTGCATCAGCAGGTGGACTCTCAACCACTGCGCCACCAGGGAAGCCCTGAAATTGACTTTAATGATATATTTTAGTTAATCTATCTGAAATACTGCCATTTTAACATGTAATCACTATTAAATATTATTCGTATATTTTACTTTTTTTTTGTACTGTCTTAAATCTGGTATGTATTTTCCCCTTACAGCACATGTCAATTTAGTCTAGTGACATTTCAAGTGTGTAATAGTGACATACAGCTAGTGGCTCTTGCTTGAACAGTGTAGACCTAGAAGCATCTGTGTGTCCATGAGTGATCTATCTACCCTTTGTATCCCAGGAGGGTCCAGGTTGGCTGCATTTGATGTGGAGCAGGTTGGACCAGTGAGAGGTGCTGAGCCTTGATAAGGGTCTTATGGGCTGAGATACTCCTGGTCATTCTTGAGACAGGGCTTAGGATGACCCTAGGAGCATAATCTAGTGGCTTTTGCAGAGATCTCTGGACTTCTGGGGAACTATCTGCACTAATGGGTTCTAGAATAAGGAGTATGCCATGGAGCCAGGGAGAAGATGTGACATCCTGTGCCATAAAGGGTCAACTCAGCAGACTTGGATTATCCAAACCCTGCATATTCCAAGGGTCTGCACACTGGCCCTTGACAAGGTCCTAGGAAATAACCTCTGAGTCCCTGGAGTATCCTGCCAGATAAGCATGTCTTTGCATATCTCAGGCTTTGGGCCATGCCAGATAGTTTATGCTAGTGATGTGATATATTGTGAATGGTTTTCATATGCCTGGAGCTTTGGGCCTTACTGTACCAGTTTGACCTCTTGGGGGCTGGAGTTTGGAGTAGCTAAGTTCAACTGCATGCCTATGTGATTGAACCCCCCCCCCCAAAAAAAAAGAAAAAAAAAACATGGACACCAAGGCTTGGGTGAGCTTCCCTGGTTAGCAACATTTCTCACATGTTGCCACACTTCATTGCTGGGAGAATTAAGCGCTGTCCATATGACTCCATTGGGAGAGGACAACTGGAAACTTGTGACTAGTTTCTTCTGGACTCTGCCCTATGTGCCTTCTTCCTGTGCCTATTTTAATCTGTATTCGTTCACCATAGTAAACCATAACCGTGAGTATAATAGCTTTTCTGAGTTCTGTGAATCTTCCTCATGAATTTATCAAACAAGAGTGGTTGGGGACCTCTGACACAAACCACTGGAAGTGATTTGGGGAGAGTGACACCCAAATAGGTGCACTGTCTATTATGCATCAACAGTGCTACTGATAAAGGAAAGGGAACACAGAAATAGGAGTGGGAAAATGGGGATAGGACCTGAAAGTCTTTGGTGCATTTATTATATCAGGCTCTTTTCTAGATGCTTTTCATGCAGCCTTTATCTGATTTAATCCTTGCAATAAATCTCTCATGTCTCTCTTGCAGAAGAGAAAATGGATATCCAGGCTCCAGCCCGCAAGAGGCCAAACTGATAAAGTGTGGCCCAAAGCTCCAGGCATACAAAAATCTTTCACCATAAATGAATGGTAGCAAGAGATCACAAGCCCTAGTTCCAGCATATGACAGCAAAAATGTAGCCACGTTCCCGGGGACACATTGGCCATTGCATATGTGGCAGAGTCTGTGGTTTTCCTGCCCACATCTCCTCAACTCATACCGCATTCACTGTCATGAGCTCCTAGGCAGGCCTGTGTCTTCCTGCATTTCTATGCCTGATGGCAGTTTGCCATGTTTGGACTGCACGTGGGGAGATGAGGCCCCCAAACAATGAGGCAAAGTAATTGGTGACTAAATACCTGCCTTTTCTGTCCCCTCTTTGGAGGCATTGGAGGCACAGAGCCTTTCACATGATTGCCAGTGAAATTGAACCCCAGTTGCCCACAGCTGTGTGCACTCCATCACGCACTCTTTACTGGCAGTCTTTCTTGCCCATCTACTTCCCCACTCCTTTTCTGTGTGACCTGTGATCCCCTCCCAAATCAATTGCCTGAACCAAAATCCTAAACTGAGCATCTATTTTTGGTGGGGACCCAGACCAAGAAAAGAGATAGGATCATACCTGAATGAGAATATACAAAGCAGAAGGTTTGAAGGACAGTGGCACTATAGTTATGCCCTGTATTCTGTATTTGTGTTACTTTCTTAGCACACATATAGTTCTTTGTCCCATATTTGAATTAAGTTGAATCCCTGCACACAATTCTAGCATGAAATATGTACGTGCTGCAAGTTGCCATGCATGGTTCTGTATTATAGTGTGTTCCTTGTACTTTAGTTTACAAAGTACACTAATTCTGACTAATTCTTCTTGTTTTCCACCCTTAATACCATTAAAGTATGAACCATCATTTGTAAAGCTGAAAGCCGATATTTACTTAATCAAAATTAGACTTCCTAAGTTCTATTAAAGGAATTGGGGGAAAATTTAAGGGGGCAAACCCATTGGGGGAAAAAAATAGAGGATAATGCTCATATTATTTTTCAGAGAATAAACAACCTTGTATAATCCTATTATGCACATTAGCATACATTTCACAGCCCATCTGGCAAACAATAGAGGTCGTGACTGTGCATTTGAAATGCTATCCAGGGCATTGTAGTAAGAAAATGGCAAAACCTACAGCTGTGTCAATGGGTCAAAGAGCAGTCATAGGACATTTCTCAGACACCATGGATTACTCAGAGAGACTTTTGTGAAGACAAGCTGTGTGTTAGGAAACGTTTTTCACAGCTAAACAGGTCTGAAGGAATGGTTTATGTGATAAGCAGGGGTGAAAGCTGGGGGAGAACGTTAACCTGTTTTTAGTGATTCGTGGTTAAGTTAAACTGTGACAAAACTCCAGTGTCTTATGAAATGCAAATTGTTATTATAACAGTCTCCTTCAAGGGATGCAGAAAATACAATATCTGCTTCCAGTTAAAGAATTCTTTTTCAGAACTTCAATAGAAGTCACTCAAATGTAATTAGTTTTACTGAGAATTTCTAACCTGGAAGACTATAAAAGATTTTGGACTTTTTTTCTAACTCAGGTCCCCTTCCAAGCAGATTTTTTTCAGTAGTAAATACTACAGTGCTCCACAATCCTAGTTTGGTTGAATCTGTGGATGTGCAAGAACCGTGAATATGGGGTGGAGGGGGGTCCCACTGTAAAGTTGTGTGGATTTTGGACTGGATGGAGGATCAGCACCCTTAACGCCTGTATTTTCAAAGGTCAGCTGTAGTAGCTTATTTTATTGATATATTTTAGAACCCAATAGAAATATTAAAAGTAATGTAGGAATTGAGATCCATTGGACTCAGGATCGCCAATTCTTCATGTGCATATTTCATACTCCAGTTATATGCACTGGCTTGGTTTCTTTGATTTATTTCCTTTCTCTGTGCCTATCTCTTTCTGGATGAAATATGAAATTCACATGAGGACTGAATATAAGATATGAAATTATATCACCAAGGATTATAAGTGTTACATAGTATGTTTTGACTGCATTTCCATCTGAGCTAAACCTGGAAAAAGATGCCACCTCCATTAAATGCTGTTTTATTAGAGTGAGCATATATGACAGGTATAGTCTATTCTTTAAAATTAATATTTACGGATAGATTGACATTATCATTTAATTACTCACAAACTTTATAAATGTGAAACATTTGTCATTCTAAGCTATTTCTAATTATTTTTCTTGCATGCAATTTACTTAGCTTGTACCTGAGCTTGAAGGCAACTTTGTCACATTCCTTTCTCTGAACGATAGGGATGAATTGCTGTGAATTTGAAAGGAACTTTAAAACTCTATATCAAGTCTGACAGAATGATACTATTCACTGCTTGTCAACATGGTCAGTGCAATAGTGAGTGTGAAATTGATAAACTGTCAAGTCCCTGAGCTAATTCTTTCTCTGCAAGTATCATGGACCCAATGCATCTCTCTAAGTGGCTATGCATTTTTAGTAGGATCCACAAATAAGAAGTAACACTTCTTGCCAAAATACTAGAGGATAACACCCTCCCTCCCCTCGACAGTCTCCCAATATCCTCTCCTTATTCAAGAGAACTTGGAGTCAGAACACAGAAGCCATTATCTTGGTATCATAAAGCATTATGAGTCTACACAAACAGAGCGATGCATGCCTGGTTAACCCCAAGGCTGGCAACAGGAAATTGTAGGGTATCAGAGAAAGTGAAGCCTTCTTAACGTGCCATAGATATAGTCATTCTTTTTATCACAAAATGTGAACAACCATACATAGGACATAGAATTTTCTGCAACTTAAAATGTAATACAAGGAAGTAACCCGTCCATGGCAAAACTCTAGGAAATGCACAGAAGAAAGTGAGCAAAATCCAAGATCCCACTGGAAAAGAAATACTATTGCATCATAAGAGAAACTAGTTTCATCTGGCAAAATGATTTTTGTTAATTTCTTAATGATGAGGAATATTAGTTAAGATATTGATGTGACAAATGCAGGCTTAAATTCAATAGAATGTATAAAGGCTCACATCTAAGGTTTTAATTAGCAGCTGTTTCTTCTCAACACAGAGAATGGAGAACAAGGTTCCCTCTACTTTGTAGCTCTGAATTTCCATAGGGCAGTTGAGGGAAATGGGAAAGAAAGCATGGAAGAGGCACATTTGTTTCTAACTGCCTTGGCCTGGAAATCACTGCCACGTATTTCTCATTGATGAGAATTCATCACGTGGCCATACCCAGCGGCAAGGAAGGGGAGGGATGTGGCCTGCAGCTGGGCAGCCTCCTCTGGGTTACAACTGTGTTCTATGGAAAAGGAGAAATGATAGAAGAGGGTAACTAGCCACTGCTATAGGAGGAATTGCAAATACCAGAATTTCATGTGTGATGTCTGTGGTGTTTACCGTCCAACGTCAAAAGAACAAGGAAGAAACTGTCCAAATAGATCTCTGCCTACTGAAGTTTTACTTACCCATCAAGACTCACTTTTAAGTGTTCCTTTTTCCATGGAGCCTTCCCTAGCCCCAACAGGTATTTCCCATCCTGCTTGTTGGGGAATAGTGACTGTGTGTGTGCTGTGTATTCCCCACTCAGATTGCCCTCACCAGGCTGTGCCCATCCCCCAGTTGCTGTGAGTACTGGCAGCTGAAGGCTCATTGCTGTTCCCTTCTCTGGAACTACCCTCAGCCAAATTGAGACACCTTACCTTAGAGGTTACAGGACCTTTCCCTGACCCTGGGAACAGCTGACAGCCAATGACTGATGGACATGTGAGTAAAAGAGGCCAAGGCAGGACAAACTCTTCTGTTCAGTTCAGTTCACACTCTAGAGCTCCCCATGGGCTTAGGTTGAGGCTAAACTCCAGCTCAACTCCTTTCTTGCCCTGTCCTGCTTCTCTCATTCTCCTTCTCTGAGCACATCCTCCCCCACCCTGCAAGAAACTCTGTGCACTGGAATCCCTGCTTTAGGTTCTGCTTCTCAAGAACCAGGGCCAAAAGCATGAGTCACCTTACTTTCTAAAGTTGAGAGACGGTCTGTAATCTTCGTGCATTCCCTTCTATTGCATTTCATTTTTTCAGGAGTGAAAAAATGGACCATAAATGCAATTTCATCAAAAAATAAAATACCAGAGTTCTCCTCACATCAGTTAAACTCTTTAATTTACTAAATCTTCCACATTTCAGGACTTTACACTAAGAAGGACCTAGGAGCCTTTTGTGATCCTCCATTGTCAGCAGTAGTTTTTTTTTTTTTTCTTCCACATACTAAGCAGCAGGGAGGTGGACAAATATTTTTACATTTTTAACCATCAGGGAAGCCTCCTTAACCAAAAAATACAAATGAGCCATAGCATCCCATCCATGAGCAATTATAACAAGGTGAACTGAGGATCAAATGAAATATGGTCCTCAGCAGGAGGTTAGTTCAGTGTCCAGGACATAGCAAAGTGGTCATAACTGTTCGTGTTCTTCTTACTTTCATTCTAAAGTATTCCCACTATGATTTTGTTGCTTCCATATAACCCCTAAGATAGGAAAGGAGAGCCATCGTTGGCCCCATTTCTCAGAAGTAAGATTGAAAACATCAGAGTCAGCTTCAAATCATGACTCCCCAACAGCAGCAATCTGGGATGCCATTGATTTGGTCTGAATATCCCCCAATTTGCTCCAGGAAACTCTAGAGTGCAGTCAGAAAGGGAATCTCTGTTTGTTTTTTATAATGTTCATTCTTGTCTTATGACAATGAGAACACTTTAGGTTCTGGAATGAATTAATGCTTCATTAATATATTTAATAAGAATCAGACATAACATCATTGGTGTGTTTTAATTAATTCCTGTGGATATATCTACATGGAACTATTTCTTGAGGTGAAACATTTAGAAACATAGTTTAGAACTGCCCTGATTTTGAAGGTTAATGAGGCTTTTGCCTGTCTTCAGACAAAATTCTCATAATTTTCTAGATTAATGTGTAAATGTGGGAGTTCAGTTTCTCACGCAGACATTCAAACATCCCTATAATCTTTCCATCAGCAGGTAAATGGATTTCCCTCTCCTAATCAAATTTTTGCCTATCAAACTATTTCTCTCTTGAAGTAACTTGACTTTTCCATTTTGCAGTCCACATACTTTTCTGCCTTTCCAGCCAAACATTCACCGTGAAAACTTTTCCAAAAACTCTGCAATTATGTTGTTATTTTCTGACTACTCAAAGTGTATCTTGGTTGTGCAGTTTTTTATTGGATTATTCAAGTTATCACTTAATTTCTATTACCAGTTGACAAACTTATCTAGATCACACCCTTGCTTGAGGATCATATTGCTTGAGGATATAGATCATGTTTCATATACTGCAGTGTAGCCTTCATTGTGCCAGGCACACAGCAGAGCATACAGAAGATGCTCAATATACACTTAAATGTGTGAATAAATGCACATCTCATTTTCCTCGATGCCATCATTACTGGGTCTCTGAGATGAAAGGAGGTCAGGAATGTCATACGCTTCCTCAGCTCACTTCCTTGACCCAGTATGACCCAAGGGTGTTGGACAGCCAAGTGTGGAAAGGAATTCTCTCCCTTGCCTCCCTCTTCCAGCACATCCTGCCTAGAGTCAGCTTTAGACATTGTTGGCAAGAGAATGTCTGTAATCGGGTAAGATGAAAAGGTCATTCCTACCTTAGAAAAGGTCTGTGATATCTTTCCCTCAACAAGGAGCAAGACCCCATTAAGTGTCCATCAAATCACAGATAGTGTATGGGTATGGAAGAAAAGACACACAATCAGGGTTGTGTGTTGTTACATATGGGAAATGTGACTATTTGATATATTTCTCATGGTTATTTTCTAAGGATGCAACTATAAAGTGTGTACATATTATAAGTGGTATAATTCTAAGATGATTAATATATACTTATGTCACTGTCGATGTTTGACTGTAGATCACTGTGGATATTTGGAGTTTTACAGCATAGCACTGAGAACCAGGGAGAGACACCTGCTTCCCTTTATGCTGAGTGTGGAGTTCTATGATTCATGTTTCTTACACTCACATACTCCTCTAGAAATGTGCTTCATTTGGTCTTGCTTTATGTGTCACGCTGTTTGTGAGGACAGCCTTGACATTCAGCCTTTCAATTCAAATGAGGGTGAAGAGACTTGAAGAACATGGGCCATGGTGTCAGTCTCCAGCTTTTGCTAGTTTAGTGAATTTTGGGATGTGACTTGATTTCTCTGCTATTCAGTTTCCCTGTCTATACAGTGAAGATAGAAGTGTCTACATGTTAAAATTGTTTTGAGCATTAAATGAGATGTGTATAAGCCACTTAGCACAGTGTTTGGAAAAAAATATCCAGTCATTTATCCATTCATTTAACAAATATTTATCATGTACCTACTACGTGTCTGCTTACATTCTAGTAGAAAGAGACAATTTAAATAAAGTATACAGTATGTTTTTCATATTCTATGGTGAAGACTAAAGCTGGGGTGGGAGGGGATGGGAAATTCTGGAGTGAGATTTTTTGTGAAGGCCTCACTGATAATGTAAATTTGATTTAAAAAATACCTTAATGGGGCAAGGTGTGAAGATAAGGAAAGAGAATAGAGGAAACAACAGATGCAAAAGTCCTGGGGTTGGAGCGTGTTTAATGAGTTTGATGAACTCTCTAAAGGTCAGTTAGCAAGGAGGAGCAAAGATTAGATGTGCAAGGTGATGGGGAGCTTGATCAAGTAGTCTTTTGCAGCCAATTCAAAAGGTGTGAGCACAGTGATATGGAGGGATACCTCCAGGTCCATATTCCACCACCTGCCAAGACTTTCAAGTAGGGTAGAGAGGCATCTTAGACAATCACATGCTTTCCCTCAGCAGGTGGGTTGAGAAAAGCAGTCCATAAATTTTGAAACTTATTATAACTGTTCCCTTGCTCAGAGAAGACACAGTTGCCCAGTTTGGCAATCTTCAAAAGAATTTTATGATTTACTTTCATTTTTAGTTTTGGAAAAGAAAATGAAATAAGAGGCATTTCTTATCAGCAACAGATGATGTTAGAGGATAATGGGGTAATATATTCAAAGTGCTAAAAAAAATTGACTGTTAACCTTGGATTCTACTTGGAGCACAACTCTTATTCAAGATGAGGGTAAAACAGAGACTAACATTCATAAAAATCCACAGGCCTTGCTGAACAGACTTAAAGGATACATTTTGGTTAAAAAAAAAAACCACATTTGGTTAAACATTATTGCTGAGTATATCTGTGAAGGTGTTTTTGGATGAGATTGAATCAGTATACTGAGGAAAGCAGATTGCCCTTCCCAATGGGGGTGGGCCTCATCTAATCTGTTGAAGGCATAAATCAAACAATGAGGCTGAGGAAGGGAGAGTTTGCTGTCTTTGCTTGACTGTCTTCAAACTGGGACATTGGTCTTCTGTTGCCTTTGAGCTTGTGCTTGGACTGGAACTATACTGTCAGGTCTCCTGGATCTCCAGCCTGCCAACTGCAGATCTTGGGATTTCTCAGCATCTATAACCATATGAGAACCAACTCTTTATTATCTATCTGTCTATCTATCTATCCATCTATTTTTTTATCTTCCTATTGGTTCTGTTTTTATGGAGAACCCAGACTAACACAAGCCTAAATTTAAATGTCACCTCCTCTAAGAAACCTTCTTGTCTTTATTCTCTGGCTCAACCACTTGTTTCTTTCATAGTACTTGTGACAAACAGAAATTATCTCAGTTATCTGTTTTCTTACTTTTTATGTGTCTCCCCAAGTATGATATGCTTCTCAAGGAAGAGAACAAATGAGACCTATTTATTCCCTAAGCCTTTCCCAAAGCCCGATACAAAGTAGGCTCTCAGTAAATATATGTAGAATAAATGAGTCGATCATTAAACAAATGCTTGAGAGATGGGCATTTTGCCTGGGTAATTGTACTTTTTTCTACTGGATTGAAATACTGTCTCTATATTTCTGACTTCCAAACCATAATCTTCAGTCTTGAATTTTCATCCCTGGAACTCAAGATTACAATTTCCAAGTGTATTTCACATATGTATTGCAAATATCCAAAACTAAACTCAATTTCTTTTACCCTCCAAAGTTCCCCGTTGTTTATAATAGTACAAGCATTCACCAAAGTCACTCAAGCCCAAGACCAGGAAGTCATCATTCATTCATTCATGTATTCATTCATTTGTTAATGGAGCAATTCCACACTATATCACAGCATACATAATGGTGAACAAAACAGACATAGTACATGTCCTCATGGAGTTTATTCTATCATCTTTCTCACAATTCTAATTATATTGACTGCCAAGACTTGTATGTTCATTCTGCTTTAAGAATGCCTCTTGAGCTGGTACCTACCTTTCTCTCTCTCACTCCTTTTCTAGATCAAGCTGACATTATCTCTTATCTGAACTTTTGTAACAGCTTTCAAATTGGTTTCCTTGCCTCTAGTCTCATTTCACACAAAATAACACTAAGAATTGTTTTTCCTAAATCAAAAATTTAACTACCTGATGGCCCTACAAAACCTTTCACAACTCACCATCACTTACAAAAGACAGTTCAAACTCTTTAGCATGACATGCCATGTCCTTTATGATTCAGCTCGGTCAAGACATACAGATCTATGAACATGACCCCATGCCTTTGTATATATTCTTCCCTTATCCTGGAATCTTCCCTCTATTTCTACATATTATCTTGACAAACTCCTTCAACCCTCTTCCTTCTTGTTGAAGCTTTCCTGACTCCTATGACCAACTAGGCAGATGCAAGAGTTTTGGAACCATATTCTCATAACCCCTTATAGGAATTTATGCCATCAGACTTCATTATGAATGTCAAACATGTTTACAGGTCTGGATTCCTCACTAGTGGGCAACTTGCAAGTGGAGGGCATGGTTTAGACAAACTTCTAACTGTATAGAGCTGACATTGGAAATATTACTGAATTTTTGCTTAATAAAGGAATATTGACTGAATGAAGGACATATGTTCAGTCATTTGCCTAAAAGTGATAGTTATCAGTGGCAGAGCTGACCCAAATCTACAAATTCCCACTCTAGTGTTTTTTCACTAGACTAAAGCACTTTCGTCATTTATCCAGTGATTGTTTAATTGGTTCAGGGGAGAAGAAAACAGTAAGGCATGCCCTGGATTACAGGTTGCTTCAGAATCACCTTGGGTTTTTCTGAATCTATATATGCTTGGCTTAGAAATTCTGAAATATACTCCCTGAAAAAAAAATCACAAATTGGGAAAAGAATCACCAAGTGTACTCCCTGAAAAAAATCACCAATGCTAACAGAGGTAGTGGGGGTTTGGAGTCAGGCAACTGTGAGTTTGAACATCTATTTCTTCATTGATCAGCCTTGTTTATAGATGAGAAAACCAAGGCACAGACTTGTGTCATCTAACTGTTCTGTGCCTCAGTTTCCTCACCTGAAAACAAGGCACCATGTTTTGAAAGTTATTATGGAAATTATACCAGATGAATGATCCTTGACAAAAAATTAGAATATTGCCTGGCACATACTAGGTGTTCTAAAATTTAGTTCCTTTTTCTCATTTTTTTCCCCTTGGGCTTTAATCAGAAATCTAAAGACACCAAAATGGCTTTTCCATTTGTGTGGGGAGAAGATGATCACTCTGCTGATGAATTGTCTGTATTTCACACACACTTTAACAGCCATGGGATGTCTCCACCGAGACTCCTTGTCACTCATTAGCACCATTGCAGGAAAGCTGATAAACCTCACCTCTTACTCGGCCTCTAACACAACGGGGGAAACCTCCATTTTCTTTTATCATCTGAATTCTGACCTTAAAGCTTTCACTCTAACCCGAGTGCTTAATTTATCTTCTGTGAAAAGCAGTCGTTTTTCCCTTACATGGAAACTGCCATGCCCTGAGTATTCACAGTGAGACCAAGAAACAGTCCTGCCTGGTTCATCTCAGACACAAGGGAAAAGTCCCTCCACCCTCCCCTTCCATTGCAGGTAGAAGGGGCTTTGATTACAGGGCAGCATATGAAAACCTCAGGCTGCTATTGTACACACCATGCTGTAAAGGTTTAAAAGTTGACAAAATGCCATGAATGCCATTGTATGAAGTCAACCTCATGTTTGTTTTACCTACTGTACATCACAGTACACTTCCTGATAGCTGAAAGTTTGTGTTGTTTTGACTAAATCTGGACAAATATGCATAAAATGTGTATTCAACAGATATTTCACTTAAAAACAAAGAAAGGTTTGTGTCTTTAGATTGCCCCAGAACCTGAGGGCTACTGAGAATTATAAATAAATTTGGCTTCACAGGCCTGCAGTCATAAATGACATTTCTTTAAATGATGGAAGGGGGTAGAATTGAGTTGTACAGGAACCTTCCGTTTAACTCCCTTCCTCCAAAATATGTCCAAAATTTAAAGAAACCTCCTCTAAATATAACCCTCAGTTGAAAAGGAGCTTTTGATTCCTAGTTATTGGGGAAAGACCTGTTTAACTATTTATACATTGCTTTGTTTTCTTAAAATTGATGCAGAAGGATCATGGGTCCAGCTCCTTTAAAACCTTATGTTTTATCACTCTCCAGTTGATGGGCGCAATCCAGCATGAGGAAATTAGAAACAGCTGGAGTAGACACAATAACTTCTTTTGAAAAGATGGCTCAAAATTACTTGAGAAAAATAGAGATGGCACCAGAACAGCATATCTCAAAATGTGGTTTCTGGACCGGCAGCATCAGCATCACCTGGGAACTTGTTCGAAATGCAAATTTGGGGGCCTCACTTGACCTACTGAATTAGAAATTCTGAGAGTAGGACCCAGAAATCTGGGTGTTTTTTCAGTCCCCAGGGATTCTGATACACATGAAGGGGGTAAACATCAGACCTAGACCATGAGAAAGAGTAGCAAGAGAGAAGGAAAAGCCGGGATTTTCTCTCTTGAAAAGCCAGAGAGGAGTGATTTTGGGACAGTTCATAATCAAAAGTGACCATGCAAGGTGCTAATCAAATGCTTAACACCTAACACACCTAACACAATGTGCATCTGTGTCTAAGTCTGAAATTTAAAGACAGACTATAAACTGCTTCTAAAGACAGTGGAAAATATCAATACAAACCAAACCAAACAAGCCAGAGTTAGAAAATATGTTGGTCACAGAGTAACAATAATAGTCATGTCACTTGGACTCAGATTTTTTTCTTGTAATACTAGTCTATATAGTTATTTTCACATTAATAAACAGGTATGAAATTAAATAAATGTATATAAGGAGATTATTAAAATATACTAATATACACTTTGCTTCCTGTATGAGAGTAACTTGTAGTAGACAAATGCTCCTGCCCAGAAAAACAGGAAAAGCTATATAAAATACAAAAAAAACAAACAAACATGTTTTAAGGTCTCTGAGGGTTGTCTATGCAGTCAGATCCTGGAAAGAAGGGAGCTCATTGATGGAAGCCTAACTTTTGCATCCAAGTTTCCCCTGAAAGTGAACATACCCATGACTCAGCAATTTCACTCTTATATACATACCTAACAACAATGCATTCACACCTGCACCAAGACAGGTACAAAGGGTTTCATAAATTTACTATTTGAAAGAGCCTCAAGCTGAAAACTACCCAAATGTCCATAAATCACAGAGTGGATGAGTAAATTGTGGTATATTCACACATGAGATGATGAGAATGAATTAATCATAGCTGCAGGCAACAACATGGATGAACCTCGCAAATAGAGTGTGATATATGCCACTTACATAAAGTCTGAAATCCTGCAAAGGTAACCTATGGTGTTAGAAGTCAAGATAGTGGTTACCTCTGAGGGCAATGGAAAATAGGAGGAGGAAAGAGCGGTCTTACTGGGTCTGGTCTTGTCCTTGTTGCCAAAGCCTGAACTGTGTGTTTGCTTTGTGGCAATTCATCTTGCTGGACACTTGTGATTTGGGCAGTTTTCTTTATGTAAACAGTTTTATAAAACCTCTTACTTTTAAAGAAGTATTAAGAAGAATATTTCTTTTATTGTTTCTCTGTCATCTTTGTTTGGAGTCAGTCCATCAAATGTGTCTATGCCATCCCACAAAGGTACTGTGAATTCTCTGTGAGTAACTGGAGAAAGGAGAATGTTGTCACTAAGAATCTCAGATCAGGGAGTAGATAGGCTTGAAGGTGAATTGATGGGTGGCTTTTTCCTCACATCTGAATTGAGATGATCACTACAGTGGCAGATAACTTATAGAATTGAGTGAGGGTTAATAAGGGACTCTATCTGAAGTACTTAGCCCATACCTGTGAGTTCTCATGGAGGTGCGGGTGGACTTTTGGTCAAGAATAAAGTTGTGTATCTAAGAGAAATTGAAAATAGCCTTCCTCAGGCCCCTGTCTCTGTGACTGCACCCTTTTTGAGTTACACAAATATTGTGATTACTCACTTAGCAGAGTGGATATCCCTAAGAAATCAAATTATATCTGTTTTGGGTGAGGCAGGGCAGGAAGAGAGAAAGTGTTGGGTGAAGAAGAAGGCATGCCACCATGACTGGGAACTCTGGCCTGGGGTCATAGGAGCTTGATAAAAATATCACCTGTGCAAAGCAGAGCAAAAGTGCTGAGAAATCAAAACTCTCTAGGATAATCCTTCAACCAAAAATTGATGGGAGTTTGTGGATACTCTCTTGCCCCTCAAGCAAGATAACACTGAGACCTGTGTTCTGCACTGTATCCCAGAGATGCTCAGTGGAATTGAGCTCCAGTTGCCCACAGTGGTAACTGGCCTGACAGTACACCCTCACTGACCACCTTCCCTTCCTGTATCACTTTCCTCTCCTTTATCACTGTTTTCTGAGGTCATCATCCAAATAAATTACTTGTACTCAATTACTTGTTCTCATTACCAGTTTCTGAGGAAATCTAAACTCAGACAGTCTTTGGCCTTGCACAACTCACAGTGCATTCACAGTTGTGCTTTTCTGGGAACTTCTATCAGCCAATGCACTATGGCTGCTTCCTTTGAACACTGTAATTACCACCATGCTGCTGAGGAGGCTACACTGTGCCCCACTGATCTGAAAAAGACTTCTGTTGGTCCCTTCCCAGGTCCACTGTGCAGCCCCTGCCCCTTGCCTGTACCAGGTGGCAGGAATGGGACAACTGTTCCTCTGCTACCTAGGTCAGTGGCTCCATCTCTTTACTCTTTTTATTTGTACCAAGAAGAGCTAGTGGAACCAGAAAGAAACAATCTTGCTATCTTCTAGTGACTAAGACCTCCTGCTCTTTCTCCCTGAAACTCTTTGCTTGGCCAAAAGTCTTCCAATCCATCTGGTAGTAGCTCCTGTCACTATTCACCTCTTTTGAGAAGTTTTGTTCCCCCGTCCTCTCCCCTAAAGTTGGACTTCCCCATGCTGAATCTGCATACTCTTATTGCTCCCTCTTCACCAGAGTCTTTATGTTAGTCTATACAGCTAGCCCTTTTGCTTTTGGATCCTGGGCCACATGTGGAATGAGAGAGTTCCCAGGGAATTCCCCCTTGAAGACACTGGGATGTTTCAATACATGACTTAATGCCAAATCTATAATAATCTCACCAAAAGAAAAAATCTCCTGTGTTCTTAATTTTTCAGGATTGAATTTATTCTCTCCTTGTGCAGCATCTTAACACAAACTAGAATGAAGATGATTATAATGATCCACGGTCATGAATAAAAAGAATGATCTAAAAGTACTAATTAGCCTAATTGGCACCCACAAAAATGCCCCAAATTTTACTTCACCTCTGATCACAGGATTTATCAGGTGCTTTTTCAGCAGCAACACAATGACTCCTAGAGTCTGACTTCCTCTCTCTCTGTGGCATGCTAATCCAGCACAAAAACACTGGTACAGATGTTGACCAGTGGGGGAGGGAAGGCCAAGAGAGCAATGTCTTGGCATCCTTAGAAGGGAGTCAAGGGCCTGTTGTTGAACCTGTACTCCCTGGTGTAAGGAATTTTGTCTCCTAAAAGGTAGGGGAAATTTGCCTGTGGTGGTGTGGGTTGCATTCTCCAGGGATGTTTCTAAGAATCATATTATTAAAATAGCTGCTGAGCAAAAGGCTGCGTTTCCCAAAGCCGCTTTGAACACAAGTAATAAGAGGCAGAGATGAGATCATCTCCCTAAAGGTCAGCTGCATCCCCAGATGTGTACTTACCTCAGCCCCCACCCGCAGAGAACCAATGAATGGAAAGTGTGGGAACCCATGCCCACATGTCTGTAGCAGATCCAGCACCTGGCCGGGGCTGGAAGCCCGGACTGTCCCCACCCCCTGTTCTCTGCCAAACATTGTTCCGTGTACCTGGCCAGTGCCCGGGTTTTGCAGCCTCAGACACTTAACCACCTTTTCCGAAAGTACCTCACCCACTTTACCTCAGCCCCACCCCATCCCATCCCTTGTCCAGACCTGTAATTACAGGACCTGAAAAGCAGCCTCAGAGATACCACACAGGGCAGGGCAGCCCCCAGCAGGCAGCCAAGCTGTAAGCGTTTCTTTCTATAACATCCCTTCACTGTGGCCATCCTGCATCAGCCACGCACTGCCCACCACAGGGGTCTGTGCCAGCCAGGCCTGCCCCTCACAGTTTTGGGCCCAGAGCAAGAGTAAGATGGAGCCCTCCAGCCCATGGCTGGCATCTTGTCTTCCTCCCCCCTGGCTCTGTTGTCATGTGAGGGCCCACAAATATGTATCGACACTCCCCCCACTTTACCATCCCCCCTACAAACAGCAGCGCCTTGCCACCCCTTAGGCCTATATCTGTGCATACCAGTCACCCCTCAAGGGGACGGAACCAAGAAAGAGACCCTGCAGGTTGACATGCAGGCTCAGGTTTATTTGGGCAGGGAATTCCCAGGTCCCATGATGCCTCTCAGGGTGTGGCCTAGAAGGAGAGATGTAGGCCCCTGGAAGGTACATCCACTTGGCCTTCAGATTCTTTGCCCTGTGGGGAGGGGTGCAGCCAAGGAAAGGCCAGAGTTGAACTCGTTAATAGGGGGAACCCAGGGCAAGGCACCTACCACCCACTCTAGGTTTGGTACCACCAACTTACCAAGGGGTCTCCTGGCTTCTCATGTCTTCTTTCTTCCACTGAAGTCATTTGTGAGGCATCCAATCAAAGGTGTTCTTTGGTCCCATTGTCCTTTGATGGAAACACAGCTTCTCCACTAGGCCATCCATAATCTGAACCCAGCCTTCCTTCCGAAACCCTTTTCTTCCCATGCCTGAACACTCTGTGACCAGAAAATGGGATCTTAAAAGGGAAGACCCAGACAGCAAAGGGGACATGCCTGAAGTGGCTGCCGTGTCTTCTGAGAATGAGGAGGTCACCTGGCATCCCTCAAGTCTTCAGCTTTCCTGGTTCTACTCCACATTGTGAGTGGAATTTGGACAGAGGAGTTTGTGTGGCAAGTCAAAGCCACTTGCCTTAACTGTCTTGCTGGAGGTAATATTTTCCTGTCTTTCCTGACAGTCATGGTGTTGATCCAGTTTCTGCCTTCCTTTCCTGGGCACATCAGTCACCTGGAAGTACAGACCTTCAAGCCTACAGGGTCTTGTTCTCTCCTTGCTGACACTTCTGCCGCAAGAGCTGTGGGCCCCTGACTCTGAAGACTTTGGCCTCAGGTAGAGAAGAGACCCCCCAGGAAAATGGGCCAAGGCCCATTACATTTCCACAGTCAGAGCAGCTGCCCTGCTTCGCTGTCCTAGGTAATTTCAGTGGTGTCCCATCTCTCCATCCCCTGGAGGAGGGCATTGTTACTGCTCATAGTTTCTCTCCAGAGTAGTCACTACTCCTTAGCCACACTCAGTCAACCCAGGCCACAGACCGTCACTAATTACACATGCTTAGTCCCTTGTGGAACTTCATACATCCAAAATCACAACTCAAGGTGGTGAAACCCAGACCCTTTTTCCTTTTCCTTACCTAACTATTTCTCAACTGAGAGCCTGGGTTACATGCCCAAGGAGAAGAGGCCTGAGACTGAAACTCATCTCTTTTCACCAACACGAAGCCCCCTTGAGCTTGTCTTTATGGACCTCAACCATCATCATGATTAGGCTGCTTTACGGGGGGCACTGAATTTTCTGAGCTGCAGTCAGCTCTCACTATGCTGTCGACAAGGACCAAGAAGTTCTGTTTCCTCTTGTTTCCCATGGGCAGGGATAGCCCTCAGGGAACCTCTCAGAACCTGGCTCTGTGTAAGTACCCCCTAGTTCTCAAACAAGTTTCAGCAGCACTGGCCTCAGTTTCCATCTTCAGTAAAGCTCTCTGCCCTCAGGTCTTCCGTAGCCCTTCTCTTGCTTTCCTGGAGAGCACCAGCTCCTGGTTTCTCTCTAAAACTGTTGCTGATTGCTGCGGTACTAGCTGAATTCCAAGTACTCTCTCATTAATGGCCTCTTGGCTATCAATTCTAGACATACATCAAAATGTTAACTTTCATTATGATTAGAAAGTGAAGTCTCCTTTCTCTAACCTGAGGAGAAGGGGTGAGATCTGGAAGCATTTCTGAAGCTTTGTCACTAAACGATACCTGTGGAGCTGAAGCCTGCGTCTCCAGGAGTACCAGCCCCACCACTCCATATCTAGGTGAATAACCTCTGTGGGCCTTGGTCTTCCTTTCTATGGAATGCGGGTAATAAAGCTACATAACGTAGGCCATGAGATAATGTAATACCCTTAGCCAAGGGCCTGATACATAGTAAGTGTTCAATGCATGCTTGATGCATTATTGTCTTTTTTGTTATTCAAATTATTATTACTGGAAGAGAAAATTGCCCTTCATGAAGCAGAATCATGAATCCTCATATGGGTTCACTTCTCCTTACAGAGAATAATGAGAAGTCTTCATTTAGAATATAAGTGTGCCTACAATGCAGAAAACTGGTAATTTAGAAGAATCAACCAAAGGATTTGAGAACCAGTGCTGAAATGGGCTACCACTTCTTAATCAAGTTATAATAATGGCTACATTTATGGAGACTTAACAGTGATCAGCTGCTCTCATAAGAACTTGATCTACATCAATTCATTTAATCTACCCAACGACTCTTTGGGGTGGTACCATCTTTATTCTCACTGGAGAATGAAGGTATTGAAGCACAGAGGAATTAAATATCTTGCCCAAGATCACACAGTTGTAAGACTGAAGGACAAGACTTAAACCCAGGCAGTCTGACTTTATTCTCGGCTATAGATCACAGCCCAGAAGCCAGAGCCTAGACAAATGGAGTGCACTTATCTTCAGGTGGAGGCTTCTTTCCACTGTGAGCAGCACTTGGACCAATTACATTATAGTTAAGGAAATGTATTTCTTCCTTAATGTAGAGATAACTTTAGTAACTCTGGGGTATTGGTTTGGGAGATATTTGGTCTTATCCCTGAATGACTAGAAGTAATTCTTATTTGACTTCTCTGATAGGTGGAGAGATTTTGAAGTGACCAGACATGGAATCCCAGTGCCCAACCTAGACTGTCAATCTCCAGCCTCACCGCCCCGTCCACCTTGCCCTTGGTTGAATAACTCACACCTTGTAGAATGTCCTGTTAAAGACTGCAGTAAACCCCAGATGGCCTGATATGGGGAGGACAATGAACTCTGGGGCTAGAGCAACCCTGTGAGTTTGGGTTGGAATTTAAATTATTTTGCTTTGAAGAAAGAAGCATTTCATCTGAGGAGGAAGACAAGTGTATAGGGGATCAATACTAAGAACTTTGCTGGTATATTTCCTTTGGACTATGGGAATATTACATAAAGTAGACAGTCTAAACTTTTCTGAGTATCCACTGACGAAGCTTGTTAGTGGCCAAGTTATGGAATTTGATATATACTATGGAGGACCAAAAGCAAAATGTGTGCTCTTTGCTTTCATAAGTTGATAACATCGTTGGAGAGACAAGGAAAATGGATAGAAGAACACATGGTGTTGGGTCAGAAGACTTGTCACCGAATCCTAGTCATTTTGTCTTCTTGAGCCTCTGTTTTCTTCTCAACAAAATAAAAGGACTTTTGATTAAATAACTTCTTGTATAGTTTAGCTTTGAGGAGAATGATGTAGATGAGAAGCGTTTGTAAATTTAACCTTGATGCAAGTATCATTGTTATATTTCATTGATTCATTCAACAAAAATGTGTTGAGTGCCTGATATATGCCAGACACTCTTCTGGGCACATGAGACACACTAGTCAAAACAGAGATAAACAGCCCTCCCATCAAGAATCTGACATTATAGCTGGGGGAGGCAGATGATGAACAATAAGCAGTACAGTAAGTAATTATATGTTTGAAAGTGCCATAAAAATCTATAAGCACAGTAACAGAGATTGAGAGTGCAATTTTAAATGTGGGTAGGCTTTATTGAGAAAAATGACATCTGAATGAAGAGCTAAAGAAAGTAAGGTGGTTGTCTGTGTGGATACCTAAGGGAAGAATCTTCCAGAGAGAGGAAACGCCAGCACAAAATCCCTTAGTTGTGGGCCCAACTGGTTAGAGAAAGAGCAGGGAGGTCAGTATACTTGGAACTGAGTAAGCAATGAGGAGATGATAAGGGATGAGATGTGTGGGAATTTGCATGACTTCATAAGGGCTTTAACTTTCTCTCACTGATGAGTGAGGTGGAAGGGGAGAGGCTCTGGAAGGTCTTAAACCCAGTAGTTGTAGCAGGATGACTCTGGTTGCCATTGTTAAGAATAGGCAAGATTAGAAGCAGGGGGACCAGTTAGGAAGCTATTGCAATGGTCCAGGCAAGGGGTAAGGGTGGCACAGGCCAGGGTGGTAACAGTGTAGGTAGGAAAAAGTAGGCAGAAGCTGGATATATTCTGAACATAGGTTCAATGGCATTTTCTGGCTTTCTCCACTTTGGGATAATGCAGTCGCTCTGAGGTTAGTCCAAGACACTAGTACTCATCAAAGAGCAAAGAGTAACTAGTGGAAGCTACTTCCTCCGGTGAACACTATTTACTACGAGGTTAGTGTGAGGCCCAGCTCTTCATCTCTTCCTCTATTCCCAGGCTTAGGTGGCCCTTCTCTCTCAGAGCTCATGCTCTCTATATGCCCAGTTCTTCTCTGTACATCTCATCCATACATGATTTTGGTGCCAGTCACCACCTCCTTCTCATTTACCCACTGAATGCCTTCTGCAACAAATTGGGATGTGAGTAATTACATAGATTCATAGATAGATAGTTAGATGAATAATCCCCAAGTAAGAAATACGTAGATACAATAGTGTCTGCATTTGTTTATGTGCTTGCTTAGTTAGAAGTGTAATATAAAATAGTGCACCAGGAATTGAGCAAAGGGTCTAGCCTTGGTGGTCTTACTTAGTAATTGAATAACTGCAAACAAGTCACTCAAATCTCTTGGGCTTCTACTTTCTCCCCTGCAAAATGAAGCAAGTGGAAAGGTGCCAAGAACCATTTAAGTTTATCCATTGCACTTTCTGTTTCCACCGTGCCTGCTGTGCCTTTGTTATTTCCTTTCATTTCTCCAGGCTGTTCCCCTGTAGCAACTCAGCTTAAACAGTATCTTTTCTCTCCTGATTTCTTCTCATCCTCACCTGCTTCATGAGCTTTCTCCACCGTGTGCTTTTTTTTCCCAGTAGATGGCAGTGTTCAGTTTTGTTTCCCAGTGATACTTCTTTCCCCTACTTGGAGGGACTTGGTCTGCTACCCTTTTTGCAAAGCTTGTGTCCCTTTTTCCCGCCTAGAGGTGATCATGGAAGAGGAAATAAAGGAAAGAACTGATGAGTGATGAGAGGGCCCCCCTTGAAACATTTGGGGAGGCCAAGTAGCCCCCCCTTGCTTCTTAAGCAGGTTTATTTTATTATTCTTAACTATGGGTTAGAGATAAAACAACAACTGTCTTCCATATTTCAAAGAATGATTCCAACTCATTTGATCCTTTGACCCTGTGAGGTTGATAATACAGATCTCATTTATCTCAGCTCTTGAAGTTGTCATAGGATATCTCTGGCTGCCATCATTAAGAACAGTCAGGGTTAGAAACAGGAAGACCAGATAGGAGGCTCTTGCAGTGGTCTAGGCAAGAGATGGTGGTGGCTATGGGCTGGTGGGGGTGAAAGTGGGGAGAAGTGGTGTGGGGATGGGGAGATGTAGACACACTCCAGGCTTGTTACCTTGAGAAACAGTCTCCCCCGCCACTGCTATGCACTAACTTCTGCAAGACTCTCAGTTTCTCTGGGTCTCTGAAGTCCCTCCCTGCTCTAGTACTCTATGAATCCAGGTTAAAAAAATGATCTACAGTTGTAGCTTTCAAACCACTTGACAACGACACACCATTAGCTGGTAATGGAGTGAGAACTAGACACCAGGTCTCTGGCAGGTACTTCTCCTTGCCGCTTACTGAGGATGATGGGAGAAGGTCTATTTCAGCACTCAAAGTTTCTTTTCTTCCCAGAAGAAATCTTGTGGAGGAAAGCCAATACATTTAACAAATCAAAGCAAGCTGCTCTGGTTGAAGGAGGATAGAGTCTTGAGCTCTCTCAGCCCCTAAGACTGCAAGAAGCAGGGTAAAACCACTGAGAAGAAGCAACAGCCCTGCTAATGGGCCTTTGAAGCTTCATGTGTTCTGCACTGACCTATGCTCATCGAGGAATTCTGGGATGCCTGAGACCAGATTTTCTTCAGCTGCCTTGAGAAGATTTTTCAGGGAGGAGAATATAGTGGAGGTGGGAAGGAATTTTTATCTGGGCTAGCAGAAGCTATCTTGGTGTTGGTTATATTAGGGTGGGTGATGTCACATTCCAATTAAAAAAAAATTATGGTTCTTAGTTGACAAATGGATCAAGTTCAGATTAATTAGCATAGATAAAAGAGCTTCATAATCTGTCTCCCTTTGACCCCCTCAAACCCTGGAGGGTACACTGTGCTCCTGGCATACCATTGAAGATGCCATGTCTCTCAACATTCATACCCATTCTGGAAAATATGGCTCCAGGACTTTCCTTAAACAATACTCCTGGAAAACATTCATAGCATTTTGTGCATAATTCTGTTATAGGCCATATCACAGTGTTTGTCTTCTCACCAGCTTCCTCCATTGTTTGTGATTTGCTTGAGAACAAAGACCACGTCTTACCCATCCTTAGCATCAAGCTTAGTGTCCGACCCCAGAGCAGGTCTTCCTATGCTGAATCAGTGAATAGCAGAAGATGTTTGGGGTTGCGCTGTACAGTTAGGAGGTGAGAGAATGCCATAAATGAAGAAGCTAAGGGATGATTCAGAAATTTATTACAGAGAACTTAGTCAAATACAGCCACTGTTGCCTCACAAAGAACTATATACCTATATACTTAACCAAAACGTTTTATGTCAACCAGTTTAGTAACAAAGAGATTACATGGTTTGTGGTTGTTTGAAGACGACCTTGTCAGAGTTCCTTTACAACCCAATGGGCAAATAGGGCCTCAGTATAACCCAGAATATAAGAACCCATGAATTTAGCATATGTGATAATTCAACCAGTACTCTTTGATGTTACCATCCTTTTTAGAAAAAAAATAATCAAGATCAAATTAACTGTGAAAACAAGTTTATATAGAAAATCTGACCTATGTAAAGAAAACGAAGTACTTTATTGCACACTAACAGTACCAGTTTGTATACAAATAATAATGCACAAGTTTTATTTGCACATTTATATTTACTCACTCATTTGTCTGTTTGAAGGTAATGCCTTCAATATTTTATATTGGAGCTTTTTATTGTTTCTCCAATTGTTCCGAATAAATTCCTTTTGCAGTTTACTCTTATGATCATAGATGCTAAGCAGGAAATGACTCGTTGGCTAATGTTATTACAGCTGCTATATTTTCTATCCTTTAGAATTTAGATTTTTTTCACTTACATATTTAAATCAACTATGTCAAATTTTAAAATATCCCCTGCATTATTTGAAAATATTATATTAATTTAGTCCTAAGTAGTGTTTCTTTAGATAAGCAATTTACAAAGTCTTCTATGGTCTTAAATTTGGTGATATTTTCTGATGAAAAGGAAATGTGGTGAAGGGTTCAGAGCACTGACTCTAGGACCTTGGCTATTTGGATTCAAATTACATCTCTGCCCCGTTTCTGCATGTCTCTGAACAAGTGACTTTACCATTTTGTACTTAATTTATCTCATCTGTAAACTGTGGAAATAAATGTACCAACCTACCTCAGCTACTGGCAGCATTAAATGACTTGAGATGCATAAAGGTTATAGTTTGAAAAGGCAAGGAAACCGATTCTCCCTGGAGCCTCGAGAAGAAAGCCACCCTACCAATACCTCAGCTTCAGCCCAGAAAATCTGTTTTTGGTATCCTGACCCCTAGAACTGTAAGAGAATAAATTTATTGTGTTTTACGTCATTAAATTTGTGGTAATTTGTTAGAGCAGCTATAGGAAACTAATACAGATTTTGATAACGCTCATCTAATAATGGGCAAAATTATTCTGCAAGAACAGATCTACGATATTACCATAAAAATCGTAGGAAAATACAACTCCTTTTACAAAAATTCAATTTGAAATACGTTTTTAAAAATCCCATCAGTTTCTGGTGGATAGAAATCAAATTTTTAAAAAGCCAGTAATGTGTATTTTGAAGTTGACATTTTATATTGAAGACATAAGTATAGGATTCCCACATCTTCTGATTACAATAGAATGTTCCATAGGGAAGATGATTAAGTCTTCCCCATTTAATTAAACATAAAATAAAATCTTTGAATCCTTTTTTTTCATCACAGGATTTGGTCTGATGCCTCTGAAAGACTGAATGGTGCTTTACTTTTGTGCATTACTGCAGAATACTTTCTGGTCATTTTTATCTTTCACTGAATAGAATTCATCACCTTGGAAAATGAAACAAAGAAAAAAGAATGAGGGAAGGAGGAAGGGAGGGAAGGGAGGGAGAAGGAAGGAAGGAAGGGAGAAAAAAGAAAGAAAGGAAGGAAGCAAGGAAAGAAGGAAGGAAGGAAGGAAGGCAGGGAGGGAGGAAGGAAGGAAGGAGGAAAGAAAGGAAAGAAAGGAAGGAAGGAAGGAGGGAAAGAAGGAAGGAAGAGAAAGGAAGAAAGGGAACAGTGTTTACAAGTAAGAACAAACTTTACAACCATCATCAACAATTTACGACTCTACCCCAAAATACATGCAGACTTGTAATCATCTTCCATTAAGTCTACAGAAGTTTAAAACATTACAAAGGATATGAAACATTAAAAATAAAAGCCCTCCAAGTGTATGCACATGCATGCACGTTCTCCAAGTACACACATGCCCATAACCACTGCTACCATTAAATAATACTCATTCAAAAACTACACCAGGGGGCATGTGGAATTTATCACCTATCCCCTTTAAGTAAATACTTTCCTTTTCTTCATGCTTTCTGCTGCCTGTGCCTAACCTTGGTTCATGATCTCTGTGTAAAATAGGACAGACCTTTTTTTTTTTTTTTTTTTGCCAAAATACATAAAAATCACCTTTCTGGTCCCCAGTACATGTCAAGGCATCTCAAACTACCTGCAAATAGTTTTCAAGAATGGTTTCGATAATATTGTTTAGTTGGCAACATTTGTCACCAGTTCATTGACATTTTCTGATTATCACCTTTTTGCCTGTAGAAATCACCTTCCCAGTATTTGACTGAAGTTGGCACCAACAATCTGCTAGACAGACCTGCTTGTGGAGACAGGGCATCTCTGAGAACAGCTGATCCTTTCCTCAGCGCCCACGCCCCATCAAGGTATTTCAGCAAAAGAAAGCATTTTTACAAGGATCAAGGGAAATGCTGTATATAAATCAACATGGAGGTTAAAAGCATAATTTTAGATTCATATCTCAACTCTTGGCAAGTTCATAAAATCCTTTTGAGCCTAATTTTAGCATCTGTAAAATTGGGGAAATACTAGCTACTCTCAAGGAATTAATGAAGACTACAGGAGCTAATGTCCCTATGATCAGTTTTCAACAAAGGGCATAATCTCCATGGCTGAGTATACCAACCACCAGCAGCAATGACAATGCACAAGACAAAATTGTCTGAACAGCACTGTATTTCTTATCAGTGAAAAGATAGATGATTCAGATGGGAGGCGTGGGTAGTGGGAAATATTGCCATCTACACATAAGGCAACTTTCTACTTAGACACAGGCACAAAGTGGAGTGAAAATATTTCTCATGCAGCCATTGCAAGCTAATAGTTATACAGAATCCACTGACACTTTTACATACATATGCATCATTACAAAGTGCATCAGTGAACATTTCCGTGGTCCTAAGTGTGGCCACAATAGAGAGCCTGACGGCTGCACGTGAGCTGGCTGTCCATTCAGGTCCCTAGTTCCCACGTATTCTCTAATCAGGCAGGTCTGTTTCAAGAACATACCGTGCTCATTTCTGAGACTGTGCATTCACTTGGACTGCTTTCCATTTTAGCACACCCTCTTTCTCTTTCCACTCACCAAATGCCCACCTATTCCTCCTGAGCCCCCTCCTGCCTCCGCCCCTGTCCCCACCACCATCTCTCTCAGGAACCTCCCAACACTGTTCCTCACGTTGATAAGTTTCTTTCTCTGAACTGCTGCCCAGTCTGGCATTGGATCAGAGTTTGAATAATGCAGATATGAACCTGTCAGAGACCCACTGAGTTGGAGCATAACAGAGCATCTAGTCTAACCCCCTTGTTTTCTAGATAAAGAAGCTGTGCTGCAGAGTGAGGGCATCTTGTCAAAGATCACTCAGAGAGTGAGTGGCCAGGCTAGGACCGGCATCCTGACTTCTTGACGCATAGTCTACAATGCTTGCCACTCGGCCACTCGGATGCTATGTTGTTCCCTGTGTTTCATATTTCTTGCTGATCTCTCCTCTTGGTTGTATAAGCCCCTTTTTCTAATATTTTGATCCTGTCCCTTTCATTGGAGAGTACAGTGAAATATAGCTACTTCTTGATTATTTTGCATGTAAATGTGTGTCACATTCAATATAGGCATTAAATTATTCCTGGTCTTCCTCAATTTGTTGGTATTTGGGGGGAAATGTAGAGAATAAGCTGTCAAATTGCATTGTTTTCAGAATTACAAATTTGTTTCTCTCTTCTTCACGTAATATTTTACAAAAATATGCCTACTTTTACAAACTGTATACCCTGCTGATAATCAAAGTGTGCATGAAGAATATACCTATATACACAACTTGCATGCAATATACACAAGTGCACTGAGTTCCATTAAACATATGCATGTTTAAAATAATCCCTACCTCAAATGCCAACTGAGGGACATTCTAATAAAAACTGACCTAGAATATTTAAAAATGTCAATGTTATAAAAGACAACAACAACAAGAAGAAACTGTTTCAGATGAAAGAAGTATAAAAGCAATGACAATAAAGTGCAATAACCCTGGATTGGGTCCTAGAACAGGAAAAGTAATGTATCTATGAAAGATATTTGGACAATTGGCAAAATTTGATTATGAACTGTGGATTTAGATATTAGTGTTGTATTGTTAAACTTCCTGACTTTATTAATTGCAGTGTGGTTATAGAAGGGAAAAGGACAATGCCTTTTTTCTTAGGAAATATCTGATGAAGTATTTTAAGGTAATGAGGCATCGTGACTATAACCTACTCTCAAATAATTTAGTTAGATAGATAGAGAGATGGATAGATACACAGTTGAAAGATGACATGAGAAAGGGAGACAGAGAGACAAAGAGATGGAGAAAAAGAGAATAAAAATAATAATGCAAATAAGCTAAAATAAAGAGTTTTTTTTAAAGTTAAGTTTACTACCGATCTGTATTCTTATGTGTTCTGTCCCTCCATATGTTCCAGTGGATTCCAGCAGCTCTTGGAGCTCTACATGCCTCATCATTCATGTCCAGCACAAAAGAGAAAGACTTTTGCTCCAGAATTCCACATCTCTCTGCCCTCCGAAAAAGTCCTGTGATTCACTCTGATTGGCCCGTCCTAGTTGTAGTAGTACCTCTGAGCCAATCACTGTGACCAGGGAAGGGAATGAACGGATTAGGTCAGCTTCAGTGGTGTTCTCTGATTCTGGAGCTCTGGATGGATAGTTGGGGTCTGCAGAGCCCCCTGAATCCCCGGACCAGAAAACAAAGAGGAAAAAATGAGCTAGGTTGGGTTTTAACTCCTCGCTAAGATACTGTTAAATAGTGATAGGATCCCAAAGTGGAAAAGAAAGCAAAAAGTCGGAAAAGAAAGGGGCATGGAATATTCATAATCCATAACTCAAAGCTACTTTAAGTGCTATAGCCTTCCAAACTGTTGTCAGTCACTGACACCTGAGTTTCTGCTCTTTCTTGGAAAAGTTCTTAAAGACTAAGGAGATGGAGCAGAGCAAGCTCCCTGAACAGAAATGGGAATTTGGAGCCCATGCCCCCAAAGACAGGCTTTATACATCCCACAATTTTTCCTAAGATATTTTCCTATAACAAACACTACTGAACTAATTGTGTAATCTTCTGTTTTTAAGTGTGATGCTTTCATTATTAAGAATCCAGCTCTGCGAAGTTTATCACATAAATCATATATAGAAATACGTAACTAAAGATCTTACATTTCTTAAAGACAGGAGTGTTGTCTCTGGACTTTGAAAACTGAAATTATATCTTTTGGGCAATGAGTGATGGTGGTCTCCTTTACATAACCCACCTACTTATTGACCAATGGTCATTTAAAGGCAGAGCCATGACCTCCCAATAAATAAATAGAATTATTATGAATGCCTTCTGCAGTCCTCACCATCCTGTGAAGGAAGGGGAGAGGAAGGAGAAAGGGGGGTTGGAGGAAAGTCCCTAACACTGGAGAGTATTCATTCACTGGGGCTTGGAGAGATTTCTTCCATCATCCATTTTGTATTTGCATCATAAACTCCAGGATGGCTCCTCTAAATTAGCTTAGGGGAGGGAAAAAGCATACACAGAAGATTTTGGTTTAATTCTAGGTTTATTGCTGATTAACTATGGGATTTTAGATCATTTTTTTTACTTTTCTGAGCTTATGAGTACAGAAATGGCCCTAGGTTGATCACATAGATGTTCTGATAAAAAGAAAAAAAAAATTCACTGTTGGGAAAGTCAACTTCTATGAAGCTTTGCTTGGAGACCCAGTCAAAAGAGCTGCTGCTAACCTGAAGGTCTAAGAATACGTCATGATTTTTGTTCCTATATTTAGGAAAAGTCTGATTCTGAGGTTTATTTTGCACAGTCTAGCTCATTCTTGACTGTGCAACAAAATATTCAGGAAGCTACTTAAAATACAGATTCCTGGACCCTATTCTAAATTCCTACTAAATCAACACATCTGAAAGTGTGGCCAGGGGGTCTGTACCTTGATCTGTAGATGATTCTGAACAGCCAGATTTGGTCTAACCCAGTGGAAAAACTGGCACTTGGCATGGAAATCAGAAACCCCAAATTCTACCCTCAATGCCATTTATGACATAATATTGGAAAATGGCCAAGTAATTTGGACCCCTACTGCCTCATCTACAAAACATCTACAAAACAAGATTATCTCTGTTTCTTTCAGTAATAATGTTTATTATTTTACGAGTGATCCTTTCAGTTATTCCAAAGAAAGTTGTGATATGAATTAGAAATATTAATAATAATGTTCTCAATTAAGAATATGCTCCCAGGGCCACAAACTCTGACATGAATGTCTGAGTTACTCCATCCACATACATCAGCTGAGTTGTTGTGACCACAGCCCTGTTCTCCTAACAGGACTAAAGCAACTTTAGTTCTTCTGACCCAATACAAAGAAAGAACCATATACAAAGAAAGACCATACAAATATTTAGGCTCCCACCTCTGGCCTGTGCTCAGGGAGTTTTCATGGGAAACTCCCATGCTTACAAATTGGGTTAACGTGTGAAACCCCCACTGTATCAGTGGGGGACAGTCAGTACAATGGAATGCTAGGAGAAATGAGACAAACTGATTGGCGTATGTGGGATATAAATTCTGCTCCAAATATAGGCACCTCGGTGCCTTCTCCTTCCTTCTCTGCCTTATCTTCCATGGCGAAAACTGTTTAGATGAGCTGTATTCCCAGAGCTTATTCACCAGTTGCAATTGATGGCTCCAGGCCAATTGGTTATGTCTAGCCTCTAGAAATCCCAGGTTTTGGAAAATTCCCTTCAGCTGTATCATTCTAAACACCTTGTTTCCATCCATTTATACCAGGTGATTGAATGAAAAGGGTAAGGGGGATGGAAGAATGAATGCATGCATGGGAGCTCTTGCCCTGGTCTGCACTATTGAGTCATCAGCATAACGTGCAAAATTTCTCAAATAAGTCTGGTCATGTTCACATTCAGCAGTAAGGAGGATACTCTGTATGACTCTCATGAGGACATGAAATGCCAGCAGGATCCATATAATCAACATCCTGCTTGTGCCAAGACGGGTGGGTGGAGTCATGTGCCACATGCAAGGGATTCCTAAATGTTTACTCTAATTTGCTGCCTGGTTATATTTGACTTCTGTGGGTTGGCACAGCAACCATTCTATTTAATTCTGGCTCTTCTAATTGTTGGAGGAACAGTCAGGGGCTTTTATACTAATGTTTAAAAAAAAAAGCAGTTGTTTGGGGTCATTGTTCCTTCTCCTTTAGGGTAATTGTTGAACATAGTGTTGTAGTTAATAGCACAGATTCCAGACAAAGATGGGTTTGGATTTCAGTTATACTGGTTATACTCCTAAGCTGTGCCTGATTTCTCCATGCCTCTGCCTCCTTCATTTCCATAATGGGGATAATTAACAGCACCTGCTGCATGGGGCGTTAGGGAAGATTAAATAAGTTAACATGTGTTGAGTACTTAGTATGATGCCTGGTACATAGTAAGCACTCAATAAATATGATTGTTTAGAAGCACCCATGATTCGTTATTTTGAGTTGTGTATGTGTGGATCTTCCCAAATAACCCAGTTTTACAAACATTCTTGTGTAGAAATGACTTTTCTACACAATGGTCATCAACAAAATCTATGAATCATGAAGTCCATTCCGTGCTGTTAACTTGTGAAGCCATTTGACCTTGAGAGTTTCATTTCTGGCTCTGAGCAGAAGTTTTATTGAAAATCTATGACAAAATACCTTTGATTATGTGCCTCTGTGTACCTGAACTACAAAGATCTGCAGAAAGGGATTTTAATTCTGTGCTCTTGAACCCATGCTCAATACCCTCTCTCAGGTGGGTGCCTTTCAAATTTAATGTAGACACAAATCACGGGTCTTGTTAAAATGCAGCAGGTCTGGGTGGAGCTTGAGATTCTGTGTTCTAACAAGCTACCCGGTATGCAAACGTTGGTCCCATGGAGCACACTTTGAATCCTGAGATTTGGGCTGCTGTGCTGGATCTGACACAGAAACCCACTGCATTGTTTTGATGGAGGCCAGAGGCACTGGCAGAGTGGTACCAGACCAATGCCTATTTTACAGGTAATTTTATGTTCGTGCAAAGAAGAGGAACTGGGAAAATCTAGGACAGTGATCATCTCAATCACATCTGCATATCAGAATCACTTGATGAGCTTTAAAAAGGTATTCTAGAATCCTCACTAACCTAACTGAATACAAAACTTGAGGGAGGACAGTTCAAACATTTCTCAAAACACCCCAGGTGATTGTAATGTGCAGCCAGACATGAGTACCACTGCTCTCAAACAGTGGTTCTCCCACTTTAGCACACCTCAGAATCACCTAGAGGGCTTGTTAAAATAAAGATGGCTGGACCCCACCCCCCAAATTTCTGATTCACCAGGTTGGCAGAGCCTGAGAATTTGCATTTCTAACAAGTATGCAGGTGAAACTGATGCTCATACTTTGAGAATCACTGCTCTAGTTTATAGAAAGTACTCCACTCATTCATGCATTCATTCAGTAATTTGACAGATATTTGCAGAGCCCTTTCTATGTGGCATACAACATCCTAGATGATTGGAATATAATAGTAAGACATGATCCTTAGTAGCTTAGGAAGGGAGTGTGCAGCTAGTAAGTACGTAGCACTGGACACATTAAAAAATGCATAGGAGAGATGGGAATGTCTGTCCCAAGGGGAAACCTTAAAGATGAGCCAGAATTAACCACAGGGTAAGACCATGTTGGGGGAGAGGGCAGGACAGGAAAGATTATGTCAGGCAGGAGACTGGGTGTGTGTTGAGGGCAGTTCAGAGTGCCTCTGGGCTTAGCAGTGGAGAAGCAGGTGCTGGGCAGAGGAGGGGAAGGGTGGGCAGTGTTTGAGAGACTAGACAGAAAGAAGCCAGATCATGCAGAAATTTGTGTGCCATTCAAACTTTATTCCAGGGAGCCAATGAAGGGTTTTAAGTAGAAAGTGACATGATCAGCATCGCTTATTGAAGATATTATTCTGGCCACAGGGTGGAGGATGGAATGGAATGGAGGTAAGGAGACTGCTTATGTGGAAGAAAATTGAGGTTACTGTCATTTTAAGATGTTTACTTGCAAATCATCTCAGTGTCCTTTTTCCTAGGCAATCAGATGTCCCCTGGTCATCTCAATGTGAAGTCTGGAGTAGGCATAGGAAAGTAAAGTGAATACAGTGGATCTTTCTATAATAGTGGGTGAAAAGGGGTGGGCAGGCCATCTACACAAAGGATTTATGTTTGTGCCAGAGTCAGATGGGAGCAGAAAAGTGAAACTTTACTTTCAATGTAGTACTTACCTGGAAGTTATTTGGAGGAGTTGTTAGCCACTTCAACAAATATTGATATTTAGCAATATCATCAATTTAGCCCTTCATCCAATTCTGTAATCTCAGAATCATCTGAACTTGAAAACAGTTGGTCGAGGTGGATGTGTGTTGCAGCTACTTAGGAATGCAGCCCCGTGAATAGGGAAGGTGTCATCTGGGTGGGTGGGCAGTGGACCATGCTAATGCCAATCTCACTCCATGGGCAGAACTAATGTCCTCTTGGAGCCTCTTCCAAATATAATCAGAGGGATGCAAGGCTGAAGGGGTATCGGAGATCAACCTGTCTTCCTTATTTCAAAAAGAAATGAATAGTGTACACTTCCCCTGAAGTGTAGGAAACTACTATGGCACCTGGTCTTTCTGACATTTGTGTGTATTCACAAACTCCCAAGGCACTATATTATTTTGAAATTAGAAATTTCTGTATAGATGGAGAATTCAGAGATCTTACAGCTAAATGCTAAGGAAATATTTATTGATGTCTGGATACTTTAAATTATGGTCTTCTCTCTCCAAAAATATTTCTCAGCCATCAAATTAGCTACTGAATGAAATCCTTCAGCATTTCAAATCCTTGCTCTACTTCTAGTAGCAATGGACTACAAATAGCATTTCAAGCCACTCTGGAGACTGAAACATTTTCCCCTCTTTTCAACAGTTGGAGGACAGGTGCATTTATTGGTTTATTAATTTATTTATGCTAGACATACTTGATCTGTACATTAGCTTATTTAGGATTCACAGCTGTGTTCTGGGGTAGGTTTTCATCATTCCAATTTTACAGAAGAGAAAATGACATTTGAAGGAGGTATGATGTCCAAGATGACATGGCTGATATGCAGGGTAGTGTGGCCAGGGCTATCTGACATCAAACCTTCTTAGGAAGTTTAGAGTTGAAGGTAAGGAGATCACTCTACTTGGAGGAGATGAAACCTCAATTCAGCAGTCACTCTGGCCCTTCAGTCAAGAGAGAAGTGCACCCTGGACTGTGGGGAGGAGCTACAACTCACCACAAGTTCGGTTCTGTTAAGGCAGAACTTTGTTTTGCTTTAAATCTCACCCTTGATCTTCATTTTCATCACATGGAATGGCACCTAAAAGTCTACACCTCAGGTGGAGGTGTCCTCTCAAATGGACCTGGTATGCCTCTTGAGCTTTCCAGTCACCCTGAAGCAGAGTTTAGCAAAGAGATAATAATTATTATTCCTCTCTAAGCTTTGAATTTGAGTACAGCTCATACAAAAGTGAGCTTTTCACCTTGGAGACATCCAACTTCCTTGCCTGGATTCCACCTTCTCATTTAGCCTGTGGGTTTAAAGCTGTAGTGTGTTGTTTGCCATAATAATTGAGCAGTAGGTGTTTGAATAACCACCCACTTTGTAGTTGCTTATGTATTTATTCCCACTGCATCCAACCCAATGTCATTGGGCAAGTATATGCAATGCATAGTTGGATAACTTTTGAAGCCAGGGCTCAAATGAGTGGAAATTCAGCTATCTCGACTTCTGACATTTCAGATTCCCAAAGTGTTTTTTAGCTTCTTGATACTCAAAATGTGGCCCATGTACCAGAAACATTAGCATCACCTGGGAGTTTATTAGAAGCACAGAGATGCAGATTCTCAGACTCCACCACAACATAGTCAGCATGTGAATTTTAACAAGGTCCCTCATAATTTAGGCACACAGGGCTTGAGAAGACCAGAGAACTGTTGAGAAGCAGGTTTCTCTTTCTTTCCAGGATGTACAGGCAACAAGAAGGAGCCTTGGCGAGAAGCTTGAAAGACACAATTCCTTTCAGAGCTTGTTTCCTGTTTGATAACTTACCAAGTCTTTATAACTGGAATGCAAAGTGAGGGTTCAGCCAAGGAACTGGGTGAGAGTTAATGGATCAATCTGCTCTCCCCCGTCAGTGCTTTTACCGCTGACTTCTGGAATGTGTTTGATGAAAAGAAAGTGACTTCTTCAGACAGAAGATACTGATGTAGCCTGCTGAGGTTAGGACCTATAGGAACAATGCACCAATGTTATCAGGACTTTGTTTGCCTCCAACTCCATTCCAAAACTGACAACAGGAGAGAAAGCCTTTTTTAAAGCCCTTGCTGTCAGTTGTCATTATTATAAATAGCCATATGCCCTGCTTCTCCCTGGGGGAATGTGAGCATCATTGTTCAGTTCTTATTTGGATTGAGTTTCTTTTCAATAGCTTTTTAAAAGTGGATCTGAGAAATGGAACTAGTAGCAAAGTAACATTTGCTTCCATTTATCTTTCCGAAAGCTTAGATATGTTAAAAGTCAAAATCAGAGAAGGAAGTTCATGCTTCTTTCCTTCCATCAGCTTTGATGGCCCTTTATTAATGAATAATGAACAAAGAAGTTTGCTCTATTTCATGTTCTATGTTTACCCTAGGATTTCAGTAAAAAATAAAAGTAAGGAGGATCAAAAGAATCCTAAATCACTGATGCCTCCATCAACTCACCCATTGGCAGACTCTAACACCAGCTGACTTTCCAAATAAGCATTTTTTTACCTTTCTCATTATGGCTAAGGAAGGTTATTAATACAAACCAATTAACCTGAGGCTGGGTTTCAGAATGTGGCTATAAGGGACAAGACTGACCAATGGTTTATAGGTATATGAGGGTAAACTAAGATCTGTTGGCTCCATCTGAAAGGGACAATTTTCAGAGAAAAGAAAATCTGGCATCTGTAGTGGCAGATGCAAGCAAGACTTTAAATTTAATAGTGCTACCTTTTTGTTATAAAGATGTATTTTCGGGAGTGGGAAAGCATTTGGGTCAATGAGACCTCTCTACCAGATTCCCCTCCTTGCAAGCATGACAAGGTGAGTAAAGTCAGTCAATTAGCACACCTGCTTGGGAATTATAACGATACCTTTTACTCTATTGGCACCAAGAAACTGAGCCAGGCAATAGGCAACACTGACCAGCTAAGGTCAGTGACTTTGGACACGTGGCTTGGAAGGATGAGCTGATCAGAACTAACCAAAACTCAAGTGTAAAATCATTGTCCTGAAGCGATGGAACATCTAGTGTGAAATTGACATGTTGGGGCCCAAAGCGAAAACTACCAGAAAGACTCTCACTCACCAAGGGACCCTGTTGGCTCTGAGAAGGAATTTTAGACTTTCCCACTAGCTAAGCCCATTAATGTCAAGAGCTTTATTAGATTAACTGGCCTCTGGTAGAATTTTCAAGGTTCAGGTTCCACAGCTCTCATTGTCAACAAAAGTTTCTGTTGTGAAAATGGTCTATTTCTAGATTTCTTCAACTCGAAGGTAAATGTGGTTCTCAGAAGAGTGAGGCTGTTGCAAAGGAGTTGACGGCCAGCACCCTGGTGTCAGGTCCTCCATGTCGGATACTCCAACTATGTCTGGGAACACAGACATGCCTTTATGCAAAGGAAGTGTTCCAACAGCACACCTAATCACGCTCAACCTGGATTCAAAGAGCCTGAGCCATGTCAAAGGAAAATGTTCTATCATAAATCTCCAGAAATGGAAAAGGTCAAAGTCACCCTCGGTAATTAGCCTGCTGAAATACAGTGGCTCTGCTTTTTGTTTAACCTTTTAAGAAAAGGGCTCCACTCCCACAAGTCTCAACAAGCAGCCTTTTATTAACACATCCTCGACGTGCTTGCCCTTCTTCTTAACCCCTTCCCCCACCTGCAGCCCTAGTAGAACATGTTTTTGGTTTGTTGCTTCAATTTCTTAATTTTGGATTAGATCCAAAATTAGATCTTAATTAAGATCTAAGCGGTCTTAACTGCTTTAAGTCTATGCAACTGTATCACTTTGCAGAGTAAAAGTAAGCTAAATATAGGCAATAAAGAAAAAGCATCATTTTATGCATCCAGAAAAATTGTCAAGCATATACCAACAGTTAAAAAAAAAAAGTTTTGGCCAAGCAGGTTAGCAATAATTATGTTAATTTTGGTTTTTGTACAGAAATGCTCTGTCCAGCATAATAGCCATTATTTGTGTGAGCAATTGAGAGCTAGTCTGAACTGAGATATGATGTCAGGGTCAAACACACCCTGGATTTTGAAGGTTTACTATGAAAAAAATAATGTAAAATATCTCATTAGTAATTTTTATGTTTATTACATGTTGAAATAATAATATTCTTATATATTGGGTTAAATAAAAGGCATGATTAAATTTGATTTCGTTTGTTCTTTTTACTTTTTATAAAGTAGCTATTTGAGAATTTAAAATTACAAGTGTGAATCATCCTACACTGTTGGTGGGAATGTAAATTGGTGCAACCACTATGGATACCAGTATGGAGGTTCCTTAAAAAAAATTAAAAACAGAGTTAACATATGATCCAGAAATCCTCCTCCTGGAAAAACTAATTTGAAAAGATACATGCACCCCAATGTTCATAGTAGCATTATTTACAATAGCCAAGATATGGAATCAACCTAAATGTCCATGAATAGATAAAGATGTGCCATATACACACACACACACACACACACACACACACACACACACATATATATACACAATGGAATATTACTCAGCCATAAAAAAGAATGAAATAATGCCATTTGCAGCAACATGGCTGGACCCAGAGATTATCATACTAAGTGAAGTAAGTCAGTCAGAGAAAGACAAACACCATATGGTAATACTTATATGTGGAATCTAAAAAAATGTACAAATGAACATTTTTTACAAAACAGAAACAGACTCACAGACATAGAGAAAAAAATTATGGTTACCAAAGGGGAAAGGGGTGAGGGAGGGATAAATTAGGAATTTGGGATTAACAGATACACACTACTATACATAAAATAGATAAACAACAAGGACCTACTGTGTAGCACAGGGAATTATATTCAATATCTTCTAATAACGTATAATGGAAAAGAATCTGAAAAAGAATATATATATATATACTCCTTTTCAGATTATATATATATATATATTCTGAATCACTTTGCTATACACCTGAAGCATTGTAAATCAACTATAATTCAATAAAAAGATTCAAAAGTATTAAAATTACAAATATGTCTCACATTGTATTTCTGTTGGGCAGTGCTGGTGTAGTAGATCAAATTATCCACATATAGGTGGAGAAGAAGGCTTTGATTTGGGCATCACATGATTCTGCATATAATTTTGCCCTATTTTGTATTATTAAATATTTTTTATTGTTTCATCTTCCAGTTATACTGGGATCTTCTAGAAGACAAATAGAATGTGTTAAATATTTCTATGACCCATATTATAGCTAGCACAATACTGAGCACATGACAGGGATTCAACCAGTGCTTATTAGTGAAGTACAACTCAATGGCAGGGAAATTTCTAGATGGATAGATTTCTTTTGGGACTGGTCTAAGGGTAAGAATGTAGGTTTGGTGTAACTACTACATCTCCTGACTGAATATGTCTCACTGTCCTTGAGACCAGTTCTGGCCAATGAGTTGTGAGTGAAAGTGATATTTTCACTTCTGAGTTGAGTAGTTAATTTCCAGAGTGATCCATCATACTGATTAATTGTCTTCCATGTAGAGACTGCTCCTGTTAGCTTGGGTCCCCAACAGACCTGCAATAGACACACAGCTTGAGCAACAAATGATCCTCTGTTGTCTTCAGCTACTGGGTTTCAGAATTCTTTGTCATGGCAGCAAGACACGCTGCTGACTTTTCCCTAACTTGCCATGTGTGCTTGCTGCTGCTGACTGAAAGAGCATGGCTCTTTGACTATAGATTGGTTTTTGAGATGGGACCCTAGCTTTGTAAACCTTATATTTTACTAATGTTTATTCTTGGTAACCAAAATATTAAAAAATAAAAAGAAGATCAGTTTTTCTCATCTCTTAAATCGATGGTGATCTTTGGTAGCAATGTCTGGAGTCAGAAGATCTGCTATTAATTGAATTGAATTAATGATAGTAATGATAATGAAAAGGAAAAGACAAATGAATTATTTTAATCTAAACTGGATGGAGCTGTAAGTTTCCTTCGGGATAACTGTTCAGTCGGCCAACAATTTATTTGCTTCCCCTTCCCTGTCAGTGTCCTGTTTGTCTTAGGTTGGCTTCCCTAGAAGCAGAGTCCAAGACAAAAATTCAGTGACATATGATTTACTGAGAGAGTGCTCTGAAGAGAAAGAAAGTAAGGGAAGCAGGACGGGCAGTGGTAGGAGCTGAGCAGAGACATGAACAAGCTTTGATTCAGTTTTTCCATGGGGAGAACAGGACCATGAATCACACCACAAAAATATTCCCACCCTGATGTAAGGAAGCTGATCTTTTGTATTCCTGTCAGTCAGTCACTAGCTGTGGGCTGCCCTAGGAAGGGCACATAGTGTCCTAGGCAAGGTGGCTTCTTGTGATTCATGGCAATTCTCTAGAGAAGGTGGAATGAGCCGGTAGAGGGTGAGCCATTATCAGCCAATGCTCAGCGCAGTTGAGAGGTGAGTGTGCCCGCCCAGTAAAGGAGATCTTGTTAGGGCACTCATAGCAACTACCACCCTGTACCAGCTATTCCTGAACTGAGGTTCATGCTCAGATTTTTTCAGGCTCCTATGTCCAATACCTCTATGTCCTTTTCTTTCTAATTTCACAGTTCACTAATCTAAAAATCAAGCATCAACTGCCTTGCCTCTAAAATGAGAGGAGAGACTTGTTTTCTAAAGCCTCTTCTAACTTTGTAAATCTATGTGTTCTCTTAATAGGTCAAAGGGTGGCAAAAGTTTATCCTTTCCTGATAATAAATGACTTCTGTGGAGAAAATGTAAACCCAAATGAGTAATTCTCAAGGTTTCAGGGCATCCAAACAGGTCAGGAGAGAGTTAGGGTATGGAACCTGGTCAGTGCTGCTCGTCACACTGTGTGATTTGCCACCTAGGCTGATTTTCTAGAGGGCTGACCTTGTCAGGTACCTATGCACCATCTGCTCTCTTCTTGGTGCTGCTGTACTGAGTCCAGAACTTAGGGAAACCTGGTACTGTTAGGGATCAGGGGAGGGGATGTCAGAGGATGAAGCCAGTTCTGTTCTGCTGCCCTTGGCATGTGTAGTAGCAGGAACCATATCAGTCTTCATCAGACCCCTCTGCTTATTTCTCTCTGCTTCCTTTTGATCAGTTACACTTGTCTTTCCATTCTTCCCTTTACCTCCTTTCTCTTCTTTCAAAAAGAGGGGGGAAAAATGAACAAACATAACAAAACAGAAGGAGAGTTATAGATACAGACAACAAACAGGTAGTTGCTAGAAGGGAGGAAAGTAATAGGTGAAGGAAATTAAGAGGTACAAACTTCCAGTTGCAAAATAAATGCGTTACTGGTATGAAATGTAATAATTTTTTAAAGAAGCCAAACTCGTGGAAATAGAGAGTAGGATGGTCATTGCCCAAGGCTGGGGGTGAGAGAAATGGGGGGAGGGGAAGCACTGCAGTGATTGAAACCTACTGTGCCATCCTTTCTCTAGACAGTGACTTCCAAACGGTGGGGCACTGTCTAAATTGCTCAGTACCTGCCAAATGCAGACATCTTTGGAGTAAATTGCTGACTAACTGGCTTAGAAAGGACATATCCAGCACACTATGTCATCAGGATGAGCTGTACTGTAGTGGCTGGGGGACTGGATTCTGGAATCAGACAGCTGGATTTAGATCTAGACCCTACCAGTTATTATGACCTATGTGATCTTGAGCAAGTTACTTAACCTCTGTGTGTCTTTAGTTTCCTGAAAATTTCCCATGAGTTTTGAATCTTCAAATGTAATAGGTACATATTGTCCCAAACAAAAATGATATAATAATCAACAATAAGATAAATCTTTGGGAAGTTATTAAAACACAAATATAAGGAAAGACTTTCAAAGACTTTCATGGGTATCTAGACAGAAAAAGAAATCACTAATTGGGGAGATGTCAGATCACTTTCAAAAATCTACACAGAAAATGCTCAATGACAGAAGACAGTAGAACAAAGTCCACAGGATTCCGAGAAAAAAATGTGAGCTGAGAATTATAGGATGTTGTCCTTCAAGTATAAAGTCAACACAGGAACATTTTCAAAGAGGCAATAATTCATATAATAGAACACCCAAGAGCCCTATTGGATTATTTAATTGCATCAATAAATCAAAGAATCAATATTTTAAAAATTAGAAATGGAGCAGCCACAGTAAAAGATAGGTGGTGATGAGCACTGGTGCTATTTAAATATAAAATAAAACTAAACAACTATTGAAATTACTGTTGCAGAACATACTATAAAACTCAAATATAGGGCTTCCCTTGTGGAGCAGTGGTTGAGAGTCCGCCTGCTGATGCAGGGGACACGGGTTCGTGCCCCGGTCTGGGAAGATCCCACATGCTGCGGAGCAGCTGGGCCCGTGAGCCATGGTCGCTGAGCCTGCGTGTCTGGAGGCTGTGCTCCTCAGCGGGAGAGACCACAGAAGTGAGAGGCCCGCGTACCCCCTCAAAAAAAAAAAAAAAAAACTCAAATATAAAAAACAATGTACATAATAACATTAGGAATGCTAGTTTCCACATTTTTTCACAAAGAGAGTCAATAGATACTATCTAACATAATGTTTTTCGCATTGTTTCTTTTAGAGAGATAATTTAGGAACTGATTCATTTTGCAAAGAAACATTCTTTTCTGAAGTTAAATAGTTCCTTAGCTTTGTTTTTCTTCATTTTTAAATTCAAGAAAAAATACAGTTAAAGCTTTTATTTCAAAATGCCATCATAACATGATCCCATTTTCCTATCTATTGGTTGATTTACCAATCTGATGTCCTCCTTCCTCCCTGCCTTCCATCTTCGGTCCCTCCCATTTCTACATCCAGCCATCCATCCGTCCATCCTTCAGCCTGTAGACATATGTAGAAAGATGCTTATGATGAAGATCTTCAAATGTTAGTAACCATTGTTTCTGGGTGAAATAATAAGTAATTTAAAATTTTCTTTGTTATTTTTTTTTTATTACTTGAATGGATTACTACAGATGTGTACCATTTTTACAAAAACAATAAAGATCACTTTCAAGGAGAATGATGAAGGATATATGTACTAATATTGTTAAGTAAAAATGAGCACAGCACAAACTGTGTTGTAAAACAATGTGTAAAACAATGGATTTCTGTAAAACAATGAATATAAATGTATATAGATGACTAGGCATTTTCCAGAAGGATTCATAATTAACAGACAATGGTGGTTCATAAGAAGAGGTGGCAGGATAAAATGAGAGGGAAACTTCTTTCTTTTCTTTACCCCAAACTCTATAACATACTTACATTGTAATAATGATGGAAAATAAATACTAAAAGAAAAAAACAAGCAGCTAAAGACCATCATTGGACTAGCATCGGAAGACTACTGACAAGTCTATTAGTTCATTTCCTTGCATAATCCTCAAACCTTCATAATCAGTAGATTCTGCCAACCCCTACTCCAGAGATAACAAGAAAGTCAACGGCCAAGCAATAGCACTATTTCCAGGACATTCCCTTTCTTTGTTGGCCTTATTAAATCTCTTTGGTCTCAAAATCAGGTTCTTGTTTGTATTATTGCCTCATACAAGGCATGGCTTTGCCTCTCATTTCTTAAAATAGTTCAGGCCAGTCGCATGTAGGAAATACGTAGACTAAAGAAAGTCTGGAAACAGGGACCTAGCAGAACAAATGCAATGATAAATAGCAATGGACACTTTGATACTAAGGAACAGTGAGGACTGCAATAAACTGAGGCACATCCTGTCTAGAGGGGCAAGCCCACTCAACTGTGACCACTTTCCACTATGTTGGAATGTGGCACAGTGTGGCAAGATCCTCTGCGGAAGCTAGAAATGGAGATTTATAAATGGAACTTTCAAGTTTTAAAATGTTGTTCAATGAATTCAAATAAAAAAAAAACAGATCTGTGAAGACCACCCAACACAGGCTTGGACTGTGGGCTGCCATTTTTACTTCTGCTGTAGCAGATGTGTATGCTTGATTGAAGCATTTGAGCTTGATTTGCACTTCTGTGGGAACTGTTGCTGGGTACCGTAGCTCATTGTATATAGATGTGCCTTGTGGCTTAGTAGGCATTAAATTATGTGGCCCTAGAAAAAGATGTTTCCACACTTTCCTCCTCTTAGCACATTGAAAACCTTCAAGAAATGGAGGGCAAATTAGTGTCCACAGAGGAGATGACATTGTCACCTGTGAGTCAGGATCACAGAATTTCTCAGGCTCCTTGGATGGAAGCAGGGCTGAACTTTGATTGCAGTAAACAACTCCCAACAGTGTCTAGTTTGGGAATCCAACCAAAAGAAACTCAGTCTATTCTTGCTTTCTGTGGATTTGACACAGCCCAAGGACAAATGTGGCTGGTCTGGACTGAATTTGGCTTTGAAATTTGAGCTTTTAGACTCAGAACAGAAAAGGAATGATGAGGTAGGGTAAGAGGTGGAGATGGAAAAGGCATGATCCCTTTGAGTTCACAAAATAAAGAGGCCCACGTCTGCTTGAGAACATTCAGATAAATCAGGCACTAATATAACCACAGCCATAGGTTGCAGTGAAATCAAAGGCAGCGATCAGAGTGCAGGGCAGCTACAACAACAAACTCATCTCCTGAATGTCCTGGGTTTCACAACTTCATGGCTCTGTTCTCTCCCTGATGCTATGGCTCTCCCAAAAATGGTCATGAATGACAGCTACTGTTTCCTTTCTTTTCCAGATGCCCCTCTTTGTTTTCTGCTAGGCCATCTCTGTACTGTGGAATCAATTTTTCAGCCTCTCCTTTTTACTTCCTTCCAGATAGATAAGAACCTTAGCATTAAAATGTAGGTGGCATAGCTTTTAATATTAGTTGGAATTTTAGCTTCTACTGGCCTACTTGTACCGCCAAAGATGTAGCTTCTGAAGCTACTCTGATTTATTGCATTCTATTTAGTAAAAAAATGTCTTGGACATAGCAAGCAAGGCATCAGCATACAAGGCAACATGCATCTTGCCAAGATCTTACAATCTTACAATCTTATTACAAGATAAAGCCCAGGACGCCCCCTGCTTAAGGATGTTCTTTAAGATGGCCCAAAAGGCTAACAGCAACTTGATTAATAATCCCATCTGTTTCACTCCTTGAACTTGTTTCCAGGGAAAATGTGCCTTTGATCACTAGGTGCTGACGAGGGTATAACCTGGCCCGAGGTGTTTCCCTGGAGTGAAATATGCAGCACTTCTCAACTCCCAATTCCATTTAATTTATTGTTTGTTTTTGCTCAAGAAGAGGCTGTTTTTACAGCTGAACAGATTTGGAAGCTGGTTTGGGGTGTTTCATTTCCTTACATGAAAGGTTATAACACAGGGGATGGTAACCAGCTGTTTTCACCTTCACTAAACAGTGAATGAGCCTCTACTGCAGCAAAAAGGATTTGAGTTAGTTGTAAGAAGGAACTTCCTTAGAGAGTTACCACCTAGGGCTGAGACTCTGGTCTGGAGGGCTCTTAAAAAGTATGCTGTTGTTTCTCTCAGGGATGGATTATATGAGACCAAGATTAACAGGATTAGACTCAGCTGAACAACTTGCTTCTGTTCCTTCCACTACTGTATCTCTATAAATGATAACCATTAACCAGGCTGGGCCTTTGTGGATAGTTGAGTGACTGGGAGTAAGAAAATTTGAGGGTATTTTTTTTGAGTCTTGGTAAAAGTGTTGTTCCTTTACATCTGATTTTCAAGTAAATGCCACAGCAGTGATGGGCTGGAGTCAGCTAGTGGCTCCCAAGACAGTCAGGTGTTGAATGTTTAGGATTTCTTTCTTTTCTTTTCTTTTCTTTTAGCAAGTCAATGTTAAACACAGCTGTTCTTAAAAATTAAATTAGGTAAATTTACAATTAAATAAGTTGTATTAAAAACAAAGTTACAAAATACATATAACTCACCACTTCATAATTATTTTACTACATTTAAATTTTATATGTGTTCTTGTATATATTGTATCTGTATGGTAGAAACAATATACAACGGTGCAATACTGCACATCTCTCCCCAACTGCACATTTTGCAACATTGCATTGGCAGGTTGAAATCTCTCATGGTGGGAGTATTTACACTATGGAACTTGGCAGACTGTATAAATCAGGTTTTTCCCAGAGCCAAGGGTTTAATATTTATTAGCACACTTACACGGAAGAAAGAAGAAGACAGAGGACAGAGAAGAAAGATAATTGGGGTGGGGAGAAAGGGGGAGCGAGAGGGAGAAAAGAAGATGAAGATGGAGGAGGAAAGAGAGGGGAGAGAGACTATTATACTTTCTCAATATTTTATATTGCCTTAATATTGTCACAAGTCTTTTAAAAGTCAGTTTATTACCAAAGAAAAGCCATTTTTGAAAAAGAAAACACTCAGAATTTCTTAGTCCAAAAACTCCCTTTATTTTACCTTGAACTAAATTAGCACAAGTAAAATGACTCGGTGGTAACACTTATACATCAGACCTTCCTCCACTTCATCACTTACCATCTAAGCCACTACTGCTTAACAGAAAGATTATATGGGCCACATATGCAATTTTAAATTTTCTAGTAATTAAATTAATAATAAAATCAAAAGAAACAGGAGATATTAATTTTAGTCATACATTTTATTTCACTCAATTTTTCCAAAAATTATCATTTCAGCATAAAACAAAGATAAAAATATTTGTGAGAAGTTTTACATTTTTTGGTAATATATCTTTGAAATTTGGTGTGTAGTTTACACTTACAGCACATCTCAATCAGACTAGCCGCATTTCAAGTGTTCCATAGCACATGCAGCTCGTGGCTACCATGTTGGACAGTGCGGGTCTATTCAGGGATGCAAAGGCTGGTCAGTGGCTGTTGCTGATGTAGATGCTCATGCTCCCAGTGTGCACAGACTGTGCACATAGAGGTTGATCTTATGTTAGTGCTAGATGGACCCTGAAGTCCAGCTCATCCTACTCTCAAACTGTAGATGTAGGATGAATGAACTTCACAGAGTTGTTAACTTGTCCTAATTTACACATCAGTATGCTCAGTGTTTTTAACTAGACCTTAGGCCTTGGCTTCTGAATTGTGCCGTGCTTATAGATTTCCAACTGTTATATCCCTAAGGTTCCATCATCTACCAGCTGAGTGACTTTGGGCCAATTAGTCAACCTCTCTGTGCCTCAAGTTCCTCATATATAAAACGAAAAAAAATAGTATTTACTTCCTTGGGGTGTCCATATATATAGATGTTCATTTAAGATATGCTATAGAATACTTAGAATAAAGTTTGGTGTCTAATAACTGTACAATAAATGTTTGCTCATATTGTCATAATATTATAAAATGAACATTTAATTGTTTGAGTAAAGAGAATACTAGTACAGGAAATAAAGGGACTGTTATTGGATAGTTCTTAATCTGGAAATGCTAAGTTGGTTTATAATTACTTGTATAATCAGTTGTATAAGAATGTATATGTATCAGATTGTCATTTGTTGAATGTTTAGATAATAATTTTGCTTTTTGTTTAAAAGAGAAATGTATTTTCTGCTTCTAAGTGTCACTATTCTTACTAAGATTGTAAGTTTTTATGTATTTTTAAGAAGGCTTAATACTGATGTATAATGATGTCAATTTATTCTTTTTTTTTTTTTTTTTTTTTTTGCAGTTTGAAATTCCGAAAGATTTCAGAAGTAGGCTTCCACCTAGTCTCTCCATCCCACCTCCCAAATTCTCTTGAAGCACAGCATAAAAAGAGAGAATTTTCACACTGAACACTTCACAGGGGAGTTTGAAAAGGAAATTGATAGGCAAATCAAAATGTGTGAGACTTGCTCAGGTCAAAGCATCCAAATCCCTAGGCACTTTGTGAGCACCTGCTGTATGCCCAAGCTGGAGTCTCTACAGTCAGGCCTCAGGGCAACCTACCTGTTTCCCTTCTGTGTCTTTTGCAGTGGCTTTGCTGGTCCTTCCACGCCCACAGCTGTGCTGGCTTAACAGAAACTAAGGCAGATGCCACAGAAGCAAAACTGAAGAACCAGCCACAGCCAGATAGGGCCAAAATGGTGATAGTCAACCACACTGAATCAGTTCCAGCCTGACCAAGAGGGCAGCACCTGCACAGATGAGACGCAGTGTGTCTGAAAGTTACCTTTGTCTTGTTACCATGCAGAGATCTCTGCCCAGACAGGGGACTTGCACTTTGCTAGGCACAATTATTGCCATATGCAAAGGAACCCAAAGGACTACCCATGCTCTGGCTGTTTCTGGAAATCGCTGTCCCTTTCCCCAATTCTGATGGCATGGGCTCTCCCTTCCTATTCCTTGATCAACAAATAAATTTTCTGTTCTGCTTTTTAAAAAAGCCATATATATAGCTTCATAACATTGTTCCCCTTCACTGGACATTTCTAATATTTGATAATTGACTTATGTTTCTCAGTAGAATTTTCATGCTGCTTTGTCATGTCCATGTGGGCCATTGTTATTTGATCAACACAAGCTCTGGCATGATTTAAAGGACTGTAATTAATACAGCTATGCTGGAATTGCTTAAGAAGTGGACATGACATTTCCATTACCCAAAAAGGTGTAATAATTAATGAGAATAAATGTCACTGGGATAAATAATGAAGAGGTTAATACTTTTAGATATTGTCAGTATTTTAATCAATCAATCATTCAATCAATGCAATTTTTCTCCTAATGTATATTTCACACTTGGCCAGGGAATTATGGAAAACATTATTTAACTCAATTGAAAAAAAACTGAATTACCACAGTATATTCAGCACTGTTCATGGTGCAATCAGGGAACACTTTAAAAAATGTATATAATGGTTAGCCAGACTCATCAAGAAAAAAAGGGAGAAGACTCCAATCAATAGAATTAGAAATGAAAAAGGAGAAGTAACAACTGATGCTGCAGAAATACAAAAGATCATGAGAGATTACTACAAGCAACTCTATGCCAATAAAATGGACAACCTGGAAGAAATGGACAAATTCTTAGAAATGGAAAACCTTCCAAGACTGAACCAGGAAGAAATAGAAACTATGAACAGACCAATAAAAAGCACTGAAATTAAAACTGTGATAAAAACTCTTCCAAAAGGGCTTCCCTGTTGGCACAGTGGTTGAGAGTCCACCTGCCGATGTAGGGGACATGGGATCGTGCCCCGGTCAGGGAGGATGCTACATGCCACAGAGCAGCTAGGCCTGTGAGCCATGGACACTGAGCCTACGTGTCTGGAGTCTGTGTTCTGCAATGGGAGAGGCCACAACAGTGAGACAGCCACATAACAAAAAACAAACAAACAAAAAACTCTTCCAACAAAAAAAGCCCAGGACCAGATGGCTACACAGGCGAATTTTATCAAATATTCAGAGAAGAGCTAACACCTATCCTCCTCAAACTCTTCCAAAATATAGCAGAGGGAGGAAAACTCCCAAACTCATTCTATGAGGCTACCATCATCCAGATACCAAAACCAGACAAAGATGTCACAAAGAAAGAAAACTACAGGCCAATATCACTGATGAACATAGATGCAAAAATCCTCAACAAAATACTAGCAAACAAAATCCAACAGCATATTAAAGGGATTATATACCATGATCAAGTGGGGTTTATCCCAGGAATGCAAGGATTCTTCAATATGCGCAAATCAATCAATGTGATACACCATATTAACAACTTGAAGGAGAAAAACCATATGATCATCTCAATAGATGCAGAGAAAGCTTTCGACAAAATTCAACACCCATTTATGATAAAATCCCTCCAGAAAGTAGGCATACAGGGAACTTTCCTCAACATAATAAAGGCCATATATGACAAGCCCACAGCAAACATCATCCTCAATGGTGAAAAACTGAAACCAATTCTACTAAGATCAGGAACAAGACAAGGTTGTCGACTCTCACCACTATTATTCAACATCATTTTAGAAGTTTTAGCCACAGTCTACTACTGGGCATATACCCTGAGAAAGCCATAATTCAAAAATTTCATGTACCAAAATATTCATTGCAGCTCTATTTATAATAGCCAGGACATGGAAGCAACCTAAGTGTCCATCAGCAGATGAATGGATAAAGAAGATATGGCACATATATACTATTGAATATTACTCAGCCATAAAAAGAAATGAAATTAAGTTATTTGTAGTGAGGTGGATGGACCTAGAGTCTGCCATACAGAGTGAAGTAAGTTAGAAAGAGAAAAAAATATACCGTATGCTAACACATATATGTGGAATCTAAGAAAAAAAAAAAAGGTTCATGAAGAACCTAGGGGCAAGACGGGAATAAAGACACAGACGTACTAGAGAATGGACTTGGGGATATGGAGAGGGGGAAGGGTAAGCTGTGACAAAGTGAGAGAGAGGCATGGACATATATACACTACCAAACGTAAAATAGATAGCTAGTCGGAAGCATCCGCATAGCACAGGGAGATCAGCTCGGTGCTGTGTGACCACCTAGAGCAGTGGGATGGGGGGTGTAGGAGGGAGGGAGACACAAGAAGGAAGAGATATGGGAACATATGTATATGTATAACTGATTCACTTTGTTATAAAGCAGAAACTAACACACCATTGTAAAGCAATTATACTCCAATAAATATGTTAAAAAATGTATATAATATAGTCTTTCTATTAAGTACCTTTAAATGTCATTGGGTAAGGTTAGACATGCAAGAGATGAATAACAATATAAAATAATGAGTGATTATGTCCTCAAATGTGTGTTTAGAAAATGAATTTTGTTGGGGCCTGAGGATGGGTAGGTTGGAGAATACAAAGATGGGTTATATCTATAAAGAGATTATACCTTCGAAGAAAAGTATATTCATCCCTCATGTTGGTAGTAATTAATTATAGCCAATTTGGTGAAAAATAATGCTTTTTGAGAATAGAGGCCTTGAAATTAAGGCCTTTCAAAGGTTGGTTTACTGATTCCAGCCCTGTACAACCAAAGCAATATGGGTAGGTCCATGATAAAATCCAACTTGGCTTCCCTATTTCTGCATGAAGTTTAGGGACCTTAAGATCTGACAATCACAATGAAGTTAAAGTAATCAATTTGTTTTTTCCTTTTGTAACTGAAACTTTGAATCAGTATCAGAGCTGGTTAATTAAAACTTTTGAGGATTTTAGCTCTATAGGACAAACTAAAGATATTGGCAGGCAGGTGATCATTTTCTAGAGAGATAAGGAAAAAGTAGCTCTTACACCAAATTCATTAATAGAAAATAAAAATTTATAATTGACTTTTGTTCTTGTGGTATACAATAGGTATATCTAATCATCTCTTTGTATATCTTCAAAGATCTATTATGAAATATCTACCACCACCAAACAAAAAAGTGTTGGTGTTCTGTATATTATAAAATGAAGAACCTTATAAACAACTTTTTGAGGAAAAAATATCAGTTGCCTTTTATTTCATTGACCTTAGCATACAATAAATTTATATTCCTTTCGCTTATTTTCTCTTAATGAGATCTATATTTTTTGGAAAACATCAATGTTTTCCAAAAATCTATATTCTTTAGGTAGCATCAATGTATCAATGTTTCTTTTCTTTTCTTTCTTTCCTTCTTTCCTTCCTTCCTTCCATCCTTCCTTTCTCTTCCTTCCTCCCTCTCTCCCTCTCTCCCTCTCCCCCTTTCTCTCTCTCTTTCTCTCTCTCTCTTTCTTTCTTTCTTTCTTCCTTTCTTCCTTTCTTCCTTTCTTTCTTTATTTTTCCCCTGAAGAACCTTTCAAACTTCATAATTACAAAAGAGTCTTTGCATTGTTGGTTTTCTGGGGTCACAGAGGGACATTTATATGTCTTCATTATACCTGTGGTGTGTATCCTTTCCATGTATAGCAGATGCCTAAGGTACTTTCTATTTCTAAAAGATAAGACTCTTTAGCTTTCTATTCTCCTAAGTATAAGAAAGGACAAACCTGGAGATCCAGGGGTCTCCATGTTTCTAGTTTAGTTGACTCCAGAAGCAAAGTTTGTAGTACAAACAATTTATTTGGAAGATGAGTCCTAGAAACACTGGTAGGAGAAAAAAGTACAATAAAGGAAACATTATCAAACAAGTTATACTCTGGGCAACTGGAGATTAAAATCTTAGAGAATTCTAGAGATGCTGTAAAACATGCACTCAGAGTCTTCCCATGGGGGAAATGGAATAGTTACCTGCCAACCCTCATTAATCATTCATACAGGGGTGCTTCTGGGGGGCACTGATTACCCAGCAGTTCTAGCCTTCCCTGTACAAGGTTTGGAGGCAAGAGAGAGCGTAAGGCAAAAAGTTGTATGTACTGACATCTGGATGTTAGGTTGGTATGCCTGGAAATACTAAATTCCAAGGAGCTACAGCAGGTTGGCAGGGGTGGGGGTTAACTAAAGAAACTTCTATACAATGTAGAGGAAGAGACAGTATCTATACAGATTCACACATTAATACACATTCAATAAATACTTAGAGAGGACCCACGAAAACCTTGCACTATACATTAAGGAAGCATCCAGTCCTCATAGAGATGTCATTCTAGTTGGCATGCATTTACTGAATGTTACATACAATATTCTCAGAAAACCTAGAGCTCTCAGGGCTCACCCAAGGAGAAAAATCTCAAACATTTCTCACAGGCACATTTCTGTCTCCATATTAGCTTTCCTGTCCCCAGTTAGTTTTTGCTGCATAATAAATAACTTTAAACATAGTGACTTCAAACTATTTTTTTAGCTGATTCTGCATGTCTTAAATTTGTGATGGGCTCAGCTGGGTGGTTTTATTGATCTAGATGAGGTCTGGCTGATCCTGCCTGGGCTCATTTGTGCATTAACCTCCTTGTTGATTGTTGGCTAGGGTGTCTCAATTCTCCTCCAGGTATCTACTTGTTCTCCAGCAGATTAGCTGAGTCTTGTTCCCATGGTGGCAGGGTTGCTGAGACAATCTAGACAGTGACCTTCAATGCATAAGTGTTTTTCAAGCCCTTGCTTGCATCATGCCTGCCACTCTTCCATTGTCCAAAACAAGTCACGAGGCCATCCCAGTTTCAGGGCTGATGGAAGACTCCAACCGTTGATAGCAGGAGCTACAAAAGTAACATTGCAAAAGTTGTGGATATGGAGCAGGGAGGAATTTGTGGCTATTTTTTGCATCTACCACAAAGTGGAAGAAGATTTTGCAATCTACCACAAACACAACACACACAGCCCTGATATGATACAGGAAACACTGTATCAGGAATCTGTCTAAACAGAGAGCATGTGGTACCCTGGGCACTTGTCCCAGAGAATTCACCCTTACCTTCACTATCATGGTGTGTGTGTCTGGCAACATTTCACTGTTCTCCATTAGAAAATTGTGTTACTAGGACTTCTGTGATTTATAAGTCCAAAGCACATATGGGAATCAAATGTACATCAGCTCTTTACTAACAAGGTTAAGCAATTTCCCGTGTCTTCCCAGAAGTCATCAAAACTACTACAATGTCATGAGCCTGTAGGTGATAAATTATGTCTGTCTTGCTTCACTGTTAGGGAAAGTGGTGTTAACTGATTAGCCCTATACTCATGGAATAGGGCTGGAAATAATGACAACATATCTGTATTCTTCCATTGTTCCAATAACCACCACTCCCTCCTGTCACCTCTACGAACAGGAATTCCCCGTTCACTGATTCCCTTGTTCTGGACATGTATGAGAAACTTGTCTATGTACTAATTTACTGGTCCTGAAAATGTTTTAATCCAATAAAATTTTTTTTCTAATGGAAAAATATTTAATAGTCAATGTTTTCCTGGATTCTAAAGATCTGATTTAAATAACATAGATATGCAATACTACTGTACAGATTTCAAAATTTTAAAAGTAGTTGAAAATTCTAAGTATCTATACTTCTAGTTTCTGACTACATCACCTAAAGCAAACTCTCCAAATTTCCTGCTAAGATATTACCAAGTCACAAAAAAGTCCAAAATCTTGACTTACCAAAAAACTAAAAAAAAATATTAATGGACAACTCATCATCATAATCTAGATTGACTTCAACTGGGCCAAAATGAGAGATGACTAACAGCAGGCTCAATCAGACCTACAGACACTGAATGTTCTCTCCTCCTGTCCCCCATCCCCCAAGACACATCGAAGTAACAGACGTTCACAAGCACCTTGGAAAAGAGCGTACAGATCCCAGTGGCAAGATCACCTGGTGGTGAGGTGGCAAATGAAGGGTGGCATGGTTTCAGGCTCCTTTCTGAGATGCATCCCCCAGTCCATGCTCTTAAATCACTAGGAGGGATAAAAGCTAGGGCATGCCCTTCTCCCCTCCTCTAGGCACACACTGTTGATACTCCCCAGGGAAATGACCACAGAGGAGAGGTGATATATATATATATATATATATATATATAGATATATA
>NW_020175089.1:2972737-2981468 GCF_003031525.2 Neophocaena asiaeorientalis asiaeorientalis | reverse complement strand
ACATACATACATACATATATATAACTTATATTTAAATATATATTTAAATAAATGCATATGTATATATGGAGATTATATGTATAAAAAAAAAACAGAAAAGCAAAAATCCTGAACAGCTTATAGCAAACGAAATAGAATTAATGTATTAACAGAAAAATAATCTAAAATAAGTAAAATACTAACACACCATTGTAAAGCAATTATACCCCAATAAAGATGTTTTAAAAAAATAAAAAATAAATAAATAAATAAAATAAGTAAAATGAGGAGGGTGGGGAAAGGGGAATTGGATGCAGGCAGTGAAAAGGTAAAGACTTCCAGTTGTAAGATAAATAAGTACTAGGGATATAATGTACAACATGATAAATATAATTAACACTGCCGTATGTTATATATGGAAGCTATTAAGACAGTAAATCTTGAGTTCCCATCATAAGGGAATTTTTTTCTATTCTTTAATTTTGTATCTATGTGACATTATTGATGTTCACTAAACTTACTGCAGAAACCATTTTATGATGCATGTAAGCCAAATCATTACGCTGTACACTTTAAACTTATACAGTGCTGTATGTTAATTATATCTCAATTAAACTGGAAGAAATAAAATTTAAAAATAAGTAAAATGAATACATTCAAAGCAGTATGACAGGGTTTGATAATATGGAAGAAAACCCAGCAGTTATAAGGAAAACCGAAATGTAAATGGGAAGTATGAAAGGCGAAAGTGTTGTAGTAAAGCAGTGGTTCCTAAAGTGTGATCTCAGAACAATAACATCAGCATCACCTGGACACTTGTTAGAATTACAAATTCTTGTACCCACCCGATACTGGATCAGAAACTCCAGTTGTGAGGCCTAAGCATCTGTGTTTTAAGACATACCCCTAGGTGATTCTGAGGCAGTCAAGTGTGAGAACCACTGCTGTGGAGAACCAAATTGATCGATTGGATTGTGAGCCAAAAGTGATTAAGCCAGAAGATGAAGTAGAAAAATTCTGTTAGAAAATATCAGGAATGAATAAGGATAAAGAAATAGGTATGTAAATGTTAACAGCCATTGTGGATAGAAGTAGAAGGTTCAACATCCATATAGTAGGATATCCAGAACCTGCCAACCAAGAATTTTTCAGAATTAAGTAAAGATTAGTCTATTTCACATGAAAGTCCAAATTTTCATCTTTTTTTTTTTCTGATAAATTGGAAGGTCTGGCAACACGCCCACCTATTTATATAACAATTACCCAAGCTGACTAGCAGCTGCTACCTTTCAATGAAGCCTTCCCAGGGGACTAGATTGTGAGTCCCCATGGCAGACAGGCAGATCCATTCCAGCTCTACCGAGTACTAACTACGTGACTTTAGACAATCTTCTGAGTCTCAAATGCCTCATCTAGACAGTGGGTTTAATAAGATACCCACCTCATAGCTGTTTTGAAGATTAGGTGAGTCAATACATGCAAAGATCCAGTATAGTGCTTGGAAATTCCTAAGCAGTTTAAAACTGCCAGCTGTTGATTTTTCTTGTTAAAGCCCCACCCACCTCCGGAGGCTCAGGTTCAGATTTTTCTTACACCAAACGTAGCTCACTTCTGTTTGTTACGTTACCTGTTTTCTGCCTTTTGGAACCTGTGATTCTTTCTCTATCCCTTCATGACCCTAACTTTGGTTGATTTGTTTACATCTCTGGGCCTCAGTTTCCTCTTCAGTAAAATGGGATAATGACTTGCCTCAATCTCACATGTATATACAATTGGAGTAGTGTTTGTGGACATGACTTCCACAGAACGGGATGCTCAGTAAATGCTTGAATACTTCTTGATTTAGTTATTCATCTTCATATCCTGTACAATAATTAGCACAGGATGGTGTGCTACAGCCAGCCCATAGTGGCTCAAGAAAGCCAGCTGCTAAATTTTCAGGAATTTTGAGAATTGGTTGTTAAACACAGCCATTATTAAAAACTAAATCACATAAACCTACACTTAACTTATGTTAAAGACTAAGGTAATGAATTCTCAAAAACCTATCTCTTGTTCATTTTTTACTACATTTTACCATAATCTAAACTATTGAGATGAATTCAGTCTATTGTGTCTGTGTGATAGAGATACTATAGAACGCTGCTCTACTTCACATTTCTTCCCAGCTCCCAACTCCCAGCTCAGTGACATTACATGTGTGGGTTGAAATTGGCCATGATTGGAATATTTATCCCATGGAATTTGGCAAACACTTCAAACCGGGGCTTTATTTCCCCTTGAAAAGCCAGTTGTAAAATATTTACCAGAGCATCAGTAAGATCTTTAAAATCTGTTCGGAAAACAAAAAGAAGCATAAAATTATGTTTATTACCAGGCACCTCAAAACATAGTGAAGTACTAACAGTGACCAAAAAAAGATGACTCTATTTTAAATTCGTCAGGAAATTCACAAGCTGAGTATGGCATTAAACATTTAATATATATAAACTTAATACATATATATATTAATATATATAAACTTTAAAGGTTAAAGTTGCATATGTTCTAGAACTCTATGAAACATGCTACTCAACCACATTTCTTTTTTTCCTCTTGTAATTTACCCACTGCAAACAGCATTCCATTTTTCATGTTCAAATAAAGGTTTCTTTTTATAGTAATAGTTATGAAGCAGAAATTGCACTAAGTTCTTTACATACATTGACAAGTCTCACAACAACCTTCCGAGGCAAACACTATTATTGCCCCTAGTTAACAGAGGAGAAAACTGTACCTCAGAGAAAATAAAGTGTCTTGAACATAATCAAAAATCTTGAAAATACAATAGCAGAGCTGGGTATAAACTGAGGCCATCAGACCCCAAGGGTTGCACTCCTCCAGTGCCCCTCCCACTACCTGCCTGTGCTCTGGCATTGATGTTGAAGGTCATGGTAAAAGATGATTTTCCCCGAAGAGAATAATAAAAATCAAGCAGATTTGGTTAATTTTCCTTTTTCTCTGTATTTTCTTCCCAGATCATTCAAGTAAAGCTTTCCAGATTTAAGGGAATAAAGACTCCAATAATTTAAAAAATTCTGTGAAGTTTATTGAAAAAAAATTTTTTCCTTTCGGGTCTGTAGCCTTTTTGTCAACAAGTATCCAAACAACCTTACCTGTTTCTGCAAAATTTTAAGAAAAACCACTGCTCCTCTGTCATCAACATGGTTTAATCTAACTTTCTAGAAAGAGAGGCTTTTTGTGACACAGAAATTGACCTATCCTAATTCATTTTGGAAATACAATAAGGTTAGAAGAAAATGAAAAAAATAAAGATAGACACACACATAAAAGCATGTGTGCACACCATACTACCATCCATATATCAATACCGCCCTTATTACATTTAACTGAATTTTCCTCCAATTTTATTTGTAAGTGTGTGTTCTAAAAATGTTGTCTATATACCTTAGGTAGTATTTGCTTCTAAGATCTTCCTCACTTACTATTATATCATTATAATTACTTCTTGTTGTTCCAAATTCTTAGGCATTGTTTCTTTCAAAGACATGATGAAATATGAAAGTTTAATGAAGAAATGGGTATTAATTCTATAGGCCCAGATAAATGGAACAGTGAAACTTGAAGCTCTGAAAAATATGCTCCACCTGTAAGTAGTTGACTAAAGATTTCACTTTCAACAGAACAGTTGATGTTTTCTAGAGGTAGCCTAGCATGTTTCCATGGGAGTTTATTAGCAAGATTCTCCATGGGTCCTAGCCCAGACTTACTGAATCAGAATCTGCTTTTTGACAAAATCCCCAGGAGATTTGTATGCACATTAAAATCTGAGAGCCATGACTTTTGTTCATATTGCATTACATAATCATCATATAGACTCATCTTTTGTAGTCAGCATTCACAGTTATAGAGAACTACGGGTTTCAGGAGGTGACACCCTTATGGACTTAGGGGCATACACTCTTCTTCACAGTTTCATGCTCATGCCTCAAAGCAAGATAAATGAAATTGCCTTCCTGGATTACATGGATTCACTTAACCAACATTACATAAGCCTTTTGACAGTCATAATCCAATGTTATAATTTACAGTGTTCTTATTCCTGTTCTTTTTCCAGGAATAGGAAAAAGTGACTTAATAACTAAATTAATATTTCAACTGAATATGTTAATACCTACTATTAAAAGGAACCCCCATGTCCCTTGCTAAGGTAATGGGTACAATAAATTTTGTAAAAGAATTTTGTTTAGGCCTATGATTCTCTTTGTGACTTGGGACCCAAGTTGGCACAAGAAGTAAACCATTCTAGAATTTCCCTTACCTCCCATTTATTATTCTGTTTCTTGTACAATTTTACCTTTAAGGCACTCACTGCTTTATCGTTTCTCTGGGAAGAGGAGCTTCAGAGAGATTATAAATCATGTAATAATGCAATGATTTAGAGAAGAACTGAGTTTGTGGGTAATCTTTTGCATTTTACATTTTGCGTTTTACAAAAGAAGGTGTAACAAGTCCCCAGTGTTAGGCTGCAATTGTTTTCACTGCAGTAGAATTCCATCGTCCTTGAGCTCTTTACAGGTAGTGCAAGAAGGTAGGGAGGATTGCTCATTTGTTTATAAAGTCCAGAGAAAGATACAACGGGTTGAAATTGTGGCATGAAAAATTTGGGTTAAACTTGTCTAAACCTGTGTATGTATGTGCACTTACATGTGCTGTGTGTGCTTGGTTTTGTACTGGGAGTTTGGATAAATGGAAATGGAGTGGAATAGGGTCTCCTTTCACAATTCTTTGAGTTACATGGAGAAATGATGGTATCTCCTTTGGAATTCTCCCAAGGAGAGTCTGCTATCTATCTACATGGTGTAGATTTTGAACTGCCTAATCGTAAAGAGGATGGTATACCCAGGGTCTTTCTAGTCCTCTAAATTCATAAACCAGGACTATCTGGCCATCTTTCATTTTACAACTTTCTGTAAAGTGAGGCAGAAACCTGAGTGGCCTCTAAATTTGCATAACTTATCTTTCTTAGCAAGGCTTTTCCTAAATTTACAAGCCATTGCTGTTTATCCATCAAGAATCTATCCCAAATATCAAAATGCTTTTTAAAAAGTGTATGTATCCATTGCACTGCCAAGGACAACATAAGGATTTCTGTCACCTCAATGCCCACCAGAGGTGAATAGGGGCACAGACAGGGAGGTGGCAGTGCACCATGGTGATTTCAACTCAAATGGAATTTTTGGCATGAACGAGTGCCTTCTGTGTGCAGATATGTTACTGGTTGCCTTTGCCCAGGGCTGTGGTTGCCTCAGATTCCTTTCCAAGGAACATAGCTGGGCTTTTCTCAAATGCAGAGTCCCCAGAAATGTATATTTCAAAAAAAGACATACTTTTGCTTCCTTCCCTAGGGCTCAAAATATGCACCAATCTAAAAGAACATGGCTGAGAGAAGCGAAAGACATTGACAAACATTTAAAAATCTGTAAATAAATGTTCTTAGTGATGTGACCTTAAAAAAAAAAAAAAGCTGTACATATATTAAAAAGTGATGGTGTTCGGCTTCCGGGAATTTGGTGGAAGAGTAAGACGTGGAGCTCACCTTCCTCCCCACAGATACACCAGAAATACATCTACACGTGGAACAACTCCTACAGAACACCTACTGAACGCTGGCAGAAGACCTCAGACCTCCCAAAAGGCAAGAAACCCCCACGTACCTGGGTAGGGCAAAAGAAAAAAGAATAAACAGAGACAAAAGGACGGGGGTGGAACCTGCACCAGTGGGAGGGAGCTGTGAAGGAGGAAAGGTTTCCACACACTAGGAAGCCCCTTCACGGGCAGAGACTGTGGGTGGTGGAGGGGGAAAGCTTCGGAGCCGCGGAGGAGAGCACAGCAACAGGGGAGCGGGGGGCAAAGTGGAGAGATTCCCGCACAGAGGATCGGTGCCGACCGGCACTCACCAGCCCGAGAGGCTTGTCTGCTCGCTCGCCGGGGCGGGCAGGGCTGAGGGCTGAGACTCGGGCTTCGGTCGGAGCGCAGGGAGAAGACTGCGGTTGGCGGCATGAACACAGCCTGCAGGGGTTTAGTGCGCCACGGCTGGCCGGGAGGGAGTCCAGGGAAAAGGCTAGACCTGCCAAAGAGGCAAGAGACTTTTTCTTCCCTCTTTGTTTCCTGGTGCGCGAGGAGAGGGGATTAAGAACCCTGCTTAAAGGAGCTCCAGCGACCGGCGCAAGCCGCTGCTAAAAGCGCGGACCCCAGAGACAGGCATGAGATACTAAGGCTGCTGCTGCCGCCACCAAGAAGCCTGTGTGCGAGCACAGGTCACCATCCACAACGCACTTCCGGGGAGCCTGTGCAGCCCGCCACTACCAGGGTCTCGAGATCCAGGGACAGCTCCCCTGGGAGAGCGCATGGCATGCCTCGGGCTGGTGCAGCGTCAAGCCGGCCTCTGTCGCTGCAGGCTCGTCCTACACTCCGTGCGCCTCCCTCCCCACGGCCTGAGTGAGGCAGAGCCCCCGAATCAGCGGCTCCTTTAACCCCGTCCTGTCTGAGCAAAGAACAGACGTCCTCTGGGGACCTACACGCAGAGGCAGGGACAAATACAAAGCTGAGCCCCTGGGAGCTGTGAGAACAAAGAAGAGAAAGGGAAATCTCTCCCAGCAGCCTCAGAAGCATTGGATTAAATCTCCACAATCAACTTGATGTACCCTGCATCTGTGGAATACATGAATAGACAACGAATCATCCCAAATTAAGGAGGTGGACTTTGAGGGCAAGATTTATGATTTTTTCCCCTTTTCCTCTTTTTGTGTGTATGTGTATGCTTCTGTATGATATTTTGTCTGTATAGCTTTGCTTCCACCATTTGTCCGAGGGTTCTATACATCCGATTTTTAAAAAATATTTTCTTAATAATTACTTTTTATTTTTATAACTTTATTTAATTTATCTTCATTCTTTCTTTCCTTCCTTCCCTCCTTTAGACAATGAATCATCCCAAATTGAAGAGGTGGACTTTGAGAGCAAGATTTATAATTTTTTCCCCTTTTCCTCTTTTTGTGAGTGTGTATGTGTATGCTTCTGTGTGAGATTTTGTCTGTATAGCTTTGCTTCCACCATTTGTCCTAGGGTTCTATACATCTGATTTATTTTTCTCTTAATAATTATTTTTTTTATTTTAATAAATTTATTATATTTTATCTTAGTTTATTTTACTTTATCTTCTTTCTTTCGGTTTTTCCTTCCTTCCCTCTTTCCTTCTTTCCTTCCTCCCTCCTTCCTCCTTTCTTTCTTTCTTTCTACTTCTACTAATTCTTTCTTTCTACTTTTTCTCCCTTTTATTCTGAGCCGTGTGGATGAAAGGCTCTTGGTGCTGCAGCCAGGAGTCAGTGCTGTGCCTCTGAGGTGGGAGAGCCAACTTCAGGACACTGGTCCACAAGAGACCTCCCAGCTCCACATAATATCAAACGGCGAAAATCTCCCAGAGATCTCCATCTCAACACCAGCACCCAGCTTCACTCAACGACCAGCAAGCTACAGTGCTGGACACCCTATGCCAAACAACTAGCAAGACAGGAACACAACCCCACCCATTAGCAGAGAGGCTGCCTAAAATCATAATAAGTCCACAGACACCCCAAAACACACCACCAGACGTGGACCTGCCCACCAGAAAGACAAGATCCAGCCTCATCCACCAGAACACAGGCACTAGTCCCCTCCACCAGGAAGCCTACACAACCCACTGAACCAACCTTAGCCACTGGGGACAGACACCAAAAACAACGGGAACTACGAACCTGCAGCCTGCAAAAAGGAGACCCCAAACCCAGTAAGATAAGCAAAATGAGAAGACAAAAAAACACACAGCAGATGAAGGAGCAAGATAAAAACCCGCCAGACCTAACAAATGAAGAGAAAATAGGCAGTCTATATGAAAAAGAATTCAGAGTAATGATAGTAAAGATGATCCAAAATCTTGGAAATAAAATAGACAAAATGCAAGAAACATTTAAGAAGGATCTAGAAGAAAAAAAGATGAAACAAACAACAATGAACAGCACAATAAATGAAATGAAAAATACTCTAGATGGGATCAATAGCAGAATAACTGAGGCAGAAGAATGGATAAGTGACCTGGAAGATAAAATAGTGGAAATAACTACTGCAGAGCAGAATAAAGAAAAAAGAATGAAAAGAACTGAGGACAGTCTCAGAGACCTCTGGGACAACATTAAACACACCAACATTCGAATTATAGGGCTTCTAGAAGAAGAAGGGAAAAAGAAAGGGACTGAGATAATATTTGAAGAGATTATAGTTGAAAACTTCCCTAATATGGGAAGGGAAATAGTTAATATTGCCATACAGGATAAATCCAAAGAGAAACATGCCAACACACATATTAATCAAACTATCAAATATTAAATACAAAGAAAAAATATTAAAAGCAGCAAGGGAAAAAAACATACAAGGGAATCCCCATAACGTTAACAGCTGATCTTTTGCAGAAACTTTGCAAGCCAGAAGGGAGTGGTAGGACATATTTAAAGTGATGAAGGAGAAAAACCTGCAACCAAGATTACTCTACCCAGCAAGCATCTCATTCAGGTTTGATGGAGAAATTCAAACCTTCACAGAAAAGCAAAAGCTGAGAGAGATCAGCACCACAAAACCAGCTCTATAACAACTGCTAAAGGAACTCCTCTAGACAAGAAACACAAGAGAAGGAAAAGACCTACAATAATGAACC